>NW_009695827.1:0-327 GCF_000703405.1 Apaloderma vittatum | reverse complement strand
GCCTGTCGGCTCACATGGGAAGGCAACCAGGGCCGGGCAGGACCCTGCGGGGCCGGGCAGGTCACCCAGCACCCAGGGGCAGGAGGGCAGGACAGGCCCCGGTGCCTTCCAGGACGCCCCGCGGGCTGGGCGGGCACCTCGGAGCTTGAAATACCCATTTCAGATATTTACAGAGCACTCCTCTAGCAAAACCCCTACCTCACGGAAGCCTGAGGTTACTCAGGGGTGGGGCAGGGAGAGTTTTCCCCGTCCTGTCAGCGCACAGCGGCCCAGTCACAGCTCCGGGGGGGCAGTGTCTGGGGTACGGAGATGCCCTTTCACAGCCCC
>NW_009695825.1:0-570 GCF_000703405.1 Apaloderma vittatum | reverse complement strand
GGGGAAATCAATAAAGAGTCAGGGGAGAAATGAGTAACTGGGGCAGAAATCAAAGAAGAGTTGGGGCAGAAATCAATAACTGGGGAGAAATCAATAAAGAGCCGGGGGAGAAATCAATAATTGGGGAGAAATCAATAAGTAATAGGGGAGAAATCAATAAAGAATTGGGAAGAAATCAATAAGTAATAAGGGAGAAATCAATAATTGGGGAGAAATCAATAAAGAGTCAGGGGAGAAATCAATAACTGGGGAGAAATCAATAAAGAATTGGGGGGGAAATCAATAAGTAATTGTGGGAGAAATCAATAATCAGGGGGAAAATCAATGAAGAATTAGGGAAGAAATAAAGAATTGGGGGATAAATCGATAATTGGGAGGGAAATAAATAAATAATTGGGGATAAATCAATAATTGGGGAGAAATAAATGAATAATTGGATAAATCAATAATTGAATAAATTTATTCAAATAATCGAATAAATCAATAACTGGGGGAGAAATCAATGAAGAATTGGGGGAGAAATCAATAAATATTGGGGGAGAAATCAATAAATATTGGGGGATAGATCAA
>NW_009695824.1:116391-120016 GCF_000703405.1 Apaloderma vittatum | reverse complement strand
TATATATATATATATATATATATGTTAAAAAGAAAAAAAATTTAAAAAGTGATGTATTGTTATGATCAAGGTGGCTTATGGAAGTTCAGACCTACAGAATATGTATGTATATTTCCACCAAATATTGTTAGACAGTGAAACGACGTTATCAAGGGATTGAATATTCTTTTGATAAATATTCCCAGTGAGTGGGTCAAAAATGTAAATCGACTTCTATTGAGACAAACTGGGGATTTTTTTTCATGATAAATGGGCTCCTAATTACTCTGCTGCTGTCATCTTTGATGGTATTTTTTTTTTTATGTGGGGAAAAGTGACATTATTAATTTTACCAAAATGCTTGGAAGTGAACTCTGGAATTACAGGTATATAATAAATGTGTAAATTTGGGAATGGAGGTACCAGATACAAAAATAATAATACCAGAATAGTAATGGAAACTGAAAATAACAGGAATTATTTCTTGCATTCATTTCTTTTCGGGTTGCTTTGATTTGCATTTGAACTGTGTCTCATAACGCTGAGTTTCCTGGCTTTTCTTAACTTTTGTCACATTCCTGTTATTTTTTGCACTATTTATGTTTAGTGGTTGCACTGCTGAGACAATATCTCGTTTGTTGTGACATATTCAAACCAGTTTTCAGACAGAGGTTCAAAACTCCTCAGGAACTCAACACTCCAGGAGATAATTCTTGGGACAAAGGGAGAGCATTTGGGTGCCTAGGAGAGAAAAGAGAAGAAACTCATCTGGCTGGTGTGTGCTTGACTTACCTGTGTGTGCCCATGTCCTCCCCAGATCACGACAGTGTCGGGAAACGAGTTCCTCTTCCAGTCGGATATCGACTTTCTCATATTGGATTGGTTCCACGCTATCAAAAATGCAATTGACAGATTGGTATGTATTTGTTTTGGCTGTTACCTTTATTAATTAAGACGTAGCAATTGCAACTTCATTTGCTTGGGCATCTCTACAGGTTTTAGGCAGTCAGCAGCTAGCTAGACATTCCTTTCTCTGAAGGATATAAAAATATGTATGCAAATCTACTAAAAAATGTCAGATAAACAAGGTTGTTGAACAAAAATGTCATCTGATTCTTGCCTTGAAATGGAACGCTACATTTATTTCTCTGAAATAACAAGGACGTTGGTTTGCTGAGGGTTGTAAAAGCACACAAGCACTTAATAACTAATGAATTTTTGCATTTTCTGTTTATGCAGCCTACAGTATATAATCTTCAATAGAACTATTAATACATTTGAGCCTTTTATGAATTTTTGTATTACTTATTCAGAAGAATAACACTAGCAAATAATATTCCTTTGTAACTGATTGCTGTTATTCTCCCAGGAAGGCTGGGGGTTTTCTACTAGAAGTAAGCAGTGCTGCATTTTATTAAAACAGTTTTTAATTACCAAACCAGATTCAGCTGTAGCTTTTTCTTTCTTTTTTTTTTTTGCCACTCTCAGTACAAATTCCAAATGTCTTCCTCCTATCCCTGCCTGATCGAGAACATATTTTTTTCAGAGGGCACTGACTTTCCTTGTTCACTGCAGAATCTAGCGAGAGAAAAATACCCCCATTTCTTGCATTTTTCAGAGGTTTTGCTGCAATGAAATTGGCAGAGAGGGCAGAAGCAGCTTCTTTGAAAGGGTTAATCCAAACACGGCTACTGTTTCCTTAAAGAGCTACAAGCATTATGTTACCTCGAGGCTATAATCAGCCAAGGAAAGTTTGATCTGATGATGTATGTCTTCATGTTGTGCGTTTCATTGGGTGTGTGAGGATATTGATACCTGACTGAAGATTTTGGGGTGGGGTTTTCCATGGAGACTCAGAACATTTTTCTTTTATTATTTTTTCATTTTTTTTTTCCATGTTATAGAGCTAAACATCGAATAGACTTGATTGATTATTTATTTATTTATTAGTGCAACTGAGGTAATACTGTGGCATCAGCAGCTCTGAGGGTGCACTGAACCACGGCAGCAGTGGGTCCCAGGTTATGGTACCCAAGCTTGTCCTGGCAGCCAGGGCTGGCTTTGCTGGGTGCCCAGGACAGGATGACACCATGAAGCACTTCGTATGTGTCATTTATTTCATACCTGACCCTTACATGTGAGTCACTTATTTCAGTTTTAAAACTTCGAGTGAGTGTGAAAAGCCTTGCAGCTTTCCTGGCTTGTCGGGACAGCTACATCTCACCTGACCAACCCATGGGAAGAGGCATGCAATTAGCCAAAATATCATCTCCTTTTTTTTTTTTTTTTTCTTTTTCCTAGTTGTTACTTTGTGTGCATAGTGAATTAGAGACCTCCCTCTTTCCTAAGCTTAGAGCAGCAGAATTCAACCCAAAACTCCTAAGGGTGTTAGAAACAATTGTGTTTACAAGAATATTTACTGTAACTATCTAAGCCAGAGAGGCGATTTAAACAACCTTCCTCTCTGCAAGCATTTGCGAGTAGCCTGCAATGCAGAAATAATTTTGGTCTCTAAAGCCTAAACAAGTAGGCCTTTTGTTTTACTCACTTACATAGGAATTTATCTCAGAAATTAAGATCAGTCTGTCAGGGCCATAAAGGCTCTGTTATATGACAAATTTTGCATTACGCTTCCCTTAAATTATATGCTCACTGCATCACTTGCCACGTGTGCTTCTGATTCTGTACTGCCCTTCTGTATTCTGTTGCTTCATGTTTACAAATAATAATAATTTTATTAAAAGCATACACACATGTACATATATATATATTCTTTTCCCAGCCAAAAGAAAGGAGTTGTACATCGAGAAATTTGGAGTTCAAACTCAGAAGATCTTCCAGCATCGAATTACTGAATAGCTTAGACACTGAATCCAAAGAACCAAAGCCTGAACACAGAAAATCTTTAAGTAAGGCTTTTTTCTTTTCTGATTTTTTCTTTCCTTTTTAAATAACTATGCCATTACAGGGTGAGATAATTTTTATTACATACAGAATGTAAGGAAGATCACTGCAAATTTTAAAGCTGAATGTGTTCTGTGCTGATATACATAACTTGCATTTAAGTAAAGACAGTTACTAGCTCCACACTTTTAAAGGGTGACATTCTCTCCTAAGCAAAATAAATTTGTTTAGGAGCAAAGACATTTATTCAAACCATTTATTTTTAAAAATAAGCAACACAAGTCCTACGTTAATGGTCTGTTGCAGTTGCTTTGTTTCCATTTTAGTAAAATATCTCAAATTGCCAGAGTAATTTTGTCTGTTGTATATTTATACACTGAATTGCTGAAAGACCTGACATATCCTCTGTAGCCAGCAATCGGTGATATAGCTATAATTTTATAGAAGGCAAATTCCAGGGACCAAGCTGGATTTTTGTCAGCGTGGTTAGGAAAGAAAGTGATCTAAACCAAGCAGGGACGCACTGAGACTTTCCTTTTGCAGTTTGTGCCGAGATGCTCGCGATGCTGTGGGCAGTAGGAGCTGGAGATGGCCCCGAATCACTCATTCAGCATTTCTTTAAATCTCACCCTCCCTCTGGAATCTTTGTTTTCCTTCTTTGTTTGGCAGGAGATTTGAACAGTGCTGTGACAGCTTTAGACCCGCGTGCTGGTACGAGGCACCGACAGGTACCAAAGTGCTG
>NW_009695824.1:0-116360 GCF_000703405.1 Apaloderma vittatum | reverse complement strand
AGGAATGCGCCTGCACGCCTTTAACACAACATCAAAGCCTGAGATGTTACGAAAAGGGTTACATTAAAAAAAAAAGACACAATATAGCTATTTTTAATGATAATTAGCCCCACAATCCTAGATATATGCACATGCGAGCGTGCACGTACACACATAAATAGATTCATTAAATAGTCTCTTTTTGCAGAGCAAAGCTTTTTGTTGTTGTTGTTGTTCTATTATCTGAGAGATCTGGGTTGGTTTTTGGTTTGTTTTGGTTTAAGGTTTTTCTTTCTGTTGTAAAATACAAAGTATTGTGAAAAATTTTCCCAATATCTTTGTGCTGCATGTTACGTTGCATTTCTCAAAGGAAAAAAAAGAAAAAACAACCTGAGAGCAGGCTAAGTTTTGAGATCCTGATTCTGCTCTTATTGTAGCTAATAGCAAAATGCCCATAAACTGTCTCAGCACTCGGAGAATTTTTATTTATTTATTTAGACTTCTCACATATCTTTAAATGATAATTTGTCAGACAAAACAGCAAAAGTGAATATGAGCAGTGACAGAGATTCAGTCTACATTTCTTTTCAAACCTTAGAGAATCCTGAATAACATCCGTTTTCTTAAAGGCTCTTTAAATTATTAGAAAATGTGAAAATATCTGCTGCGAAATCTCACCGAATTGAAGCTTACTTTTAAATACTGCAGACTGGGTTGCTTCTAAAATATGTATTCCGAACTTTTTTTTTTGGCCCCTTGAGATCAAGCAATTATGTGGAATTAGAAAAAATCATATTATTCACTTACTTATTAGTAGTCTAAGCACAAACTGTATTGTCAGTTTTCTGCCTTTGGCTTTCTGTGCCCTTAATGTTCACACAAGTATCGTAGCCAGAATTATCGGCAGCTAGAGCCAAAATTGCTTTAAAAAGGCATGAGAACTGGTAATGACACATTGTTAGCAGTTAACAGGTGGTCGTTTCATTGTCCAGTTTGACTGCAGAGCACACAGAAGATATGTGCAATATCTGCAAATGTGTTTATAAAGTTCGTAGAAAGTTTAGCAATTTTATAATTTTATAGTGCTCTTATGTTATTGACTACTGTCAATGCCAGATCCAAACAAAAGGGGGGAGGTTTAAAGATGGTTTAAAACTCTTCACATTTTACACATGAGACTGGCAACTGATGTTGCCCCATAATCTTTAATGAAATATTCAGACATTTCAGACTTGTTTCTATTTACCTTCTCTACATTTTAAGGGCTGCAAAAAAATCCAGTTTTAGCTTTGGTACTGCTGTGTCATTGGTGGGTTTTAGCAGCACAAATATATAAAGGACAGGTGTATTCTAAGCAATCTACTTCAGTAATTTACTCTCAAATTTAAAACTGGGGAGACTGTCCCTAGAGACTTAGTAGCAGAAATTTGGTTTTTATGTTTAATCCTAATTGCTTTTGCTTGCACTACAAGAACGAATGGTAATTCTCAGTTATGCTTTTTGAGCTGTAGACACTGCTTTCATTGAAAATTGGGCTCAAACTGCCAGGCTCAATTCCCAAAGCTCACAGCAGTGTCTGCCTACTTGGTCACATAACTTTTCAGTGGCTTCTCATCCAGCTTGGACTCAACTCATGTTCTAACTGAAGTTTTCTTGAGCTGAGAAGAAACCAAGGATGGCCTTGGGGAACACCACCAAAATATGTAAAACTGTGATCCTGCTCTTGAATACACTGATTCAATTTTTGCCACTAATGCTGGGTCAGAAGCAACATGTTTTCCACCCTAGAAACCTCCTCCGTTAGAAGATCTATGCATTTGATGCAAGGAAACTGCCTTGCAGCACCACTCCTTTTTATGCAAATAAGCGTTGCTCTAAACCGATAATTTTTGAAATTAGTGGCAGACTTCATAATTTCCAAGTAATTTAGTTATCATTCAGAGTGTAGGTTTTCAGGTTTTTTTTCTCTTAGGGATGCCAAAAAACACTCCTAATTAGTACCAATTATAATTGGGTGTGCTGGTAGGTGGTCTGCCACGTTAATTTTATACCACATGAAACAAGGCACCTGGCTTAGACTGAAAGTAGAGATGCTGTCACAATGCATGGGATATCTGTGAGCTGCAACATTCCCAGAAATCGTTCAGCTGTCCAAAAACCAAGAGATCTTACTGCGTGTGTGGACCACAGGAGATGTCAGGACATTCAGGTTGTGGACAACAAAACCAAGCCCATGCTCTCTGCTTAAGCTCAGCCTGGCTTTTGCTGCCCACATTTGCTTTTTCATTCACATTTTGGCCGTCATCTGGGAATACTGTCACTCAGGAATGACCTCCTGTGGAAGAGCCCAGGCTGGAGTCACTATTGATTGTTGGAGGGGATCAATTCCCCTTCTACTCCCCCATTTCCAGATGGAAACAAACGGCTTTGCAGTAGGAAGAGTGCCCTTTGGCTACCGTATCAATCTGAGGGCTGCTCTTGTCAAAATGCACAATCACAAGCTTGATAATGCAATCCATTCCCCAAGCACAATATTTCCAACCTGTTCTCCATCATTTCCTTATGGCGTCACATTTACTCAGTTCATCACTTTCTTATTAATATTTTAGATTTCCTTGAAAGTGATGGAATTCTATTTTTATTACAAAAGCAACAAGAATAAATACTAATTGTTGTCAGTTATTTCCTTATGTAGTGGGAACAATAATTTGTTCCTCAGCTTTAGGTTGCCAAAGCAAAATAATTAAATATTTTAGACATTTAAAAAATCTGTGATATTAGATAAATGCAATTTGATCTCCTTATTTGCCACATAAAAGCTGGAACTGCCTGAATTGATAAGATTGAATTGCATTATTTTTATTGTTTCTACTTGCATATTTTTCTTATCTTCAAGAACACTTTACTTACAATCCAGTGGTTAGTCATGCAGCCCTGCAACAGATCCTGAAAAACTCCTCTATGTTTGAATTGCCACAACTAGAGCATCAAGATTTAAAGATAATAAATTAAAAATTATAATATATATATAAAAATGTGGAAAGTCTTGATGAGCTATGGAATGTTATTGCTATTCATGATCACTTTAGTATCTCAATCAGAGTAGTCAAGGATCCAAGGCGTCATTGTGCCAGACACAATGTGACACCAAAGTAAGATAATTCCAGCTCTCAGCCTGAATAAGGACAAGTTGCAACAGGTGGAAAAAGTGGATAAAAGCAGGGGGTGGAAGGAAAAGTTGACAGCAAAGCCAACATGTCATGCATATTAAACAGCAGGCTTGGGATTCTTTTCCACTCTTCGTTAGGATCGGGATCTTAGCCCCAGAACCATGGCCACTGGCCAACTCAAATAATGATATTTTCCTTACCTAAATTCCAGTTGTGCTTTCAACACAGCATGATGGGTTGTTCCAGTCCCAAAGGGCAATACATCGCTCTGGGATGCCACAGCCCTCGCACGTTTCCCCAGGGAATGGCCACGAGTTAGTGTCTGGGAATATGCCTCCTAGTGTCTTCTTAATCAAGATAAAAATAATAACCTCTGGATCATATTTGTGATTTGCTGCAAAGTCACCTTGGGCTCTGAGATCTGCTTGGGTTTCTGAAAAGGTAGCATTTAAGGCAAGCACCCCAACCTAAGTATTTAGTCGAGGACTGTGTGTTTGCTTAAAATTGCTCAAAGCTTCTTTGCTCATTTCACTCACTTTGCCTTACCTCGGAAGGCTGAATTTTGAAACCCAAAGCCTGGCATGTAATTCCATAGCAATTACTCAAACATCCAGAAGTGTCTCTGAATGCAGACCGTACGTTTTGGGGGCAGGAGACGTGGGGAAGTACAGCGGTAGAAACCCCTCTTGATGTCTCTGTGGATGTGATGGAAGAGAAGGAGAATTCAGTGGAGCTTTAACCCTTTCTGGCTCCACGTGGTGCTTGCTCCTTCCCTGGCTAAAGCTTCTGCTGAGGACTTGCTCGAGGCTTTAGCACACGACTGGGTATTTCTGTGGCGAACGCTGCCTTACTGAGGCTATTGTTTCTCTGCAGAGGGAAGGGATGGTTACCAGGGCACAAACACACGTCTTTGCATGGCTTCAGCTGTGTAATAGCAGGAGGAAAAGAAAGCCAGAAACTTATTTTGTTCAGAGATCCTAGAAAAAGGCCACCTAATGACAGGCAGGGCTGAGAGAGGAGTCTGTGTGATCTTTTTCTCCCCCCTTCTCACACATGAAGAAGCTGGCAGGTTGGGAGACAACATCTTGGGATGTGGTGTGAGGTTTTACTGGCTCACCCAAACATGTCAAGAGCTGGATTCAGCTGGTTTCTGGGTCCTTCACCCACGTAGGGTTACTTCTGTGATAATGGGGCTAACTAAAGCAGCAAAAGTGGAAAATTACTCCATTTCTTTGTTAGCCCTGATGAGATCTGAATTCTTTCCCCTTCCTAGCCCATTTATTTCAGTTAGATGTGAAGTTCAAAGCCAAATGGATGCTATTTAGGGAGTAGTATTATGTTACAATGTTAGCATTATGTATCGGTCAGTTTTACCACTTTTAATAAAACCAAGTATAAAGCAGTAATGTGTTAGTGCAGCATTAGCAATGACAACAATTAAAACAGGCAGCAAAATGAAAACTACATGCACATATGCAATTTCCTATTGCACTCTTAATTTTGTCATCTGCAGTTTGTATGTTTGTGGAACTTATTTTTATTACATCAACAGGAATGCAGTCAGCTTCCGACACTGAAAAAAAGCCCACAAAACCCAAAATGCAACATGCTCTTTATGGAAGGTGACAACGTTCATTTGTCCTATAGGGACTAGACTTATTTTTTGACATATTTTTACTCTCATGTTGCTCTGCAACATTTACTATAGGCATAACCTTCTCTTAAAGCTTAGGAAAACACAGATTCAGCAACAAACAAGTAGTAATATTGGCATTTTGGAAAAAAAATATGCCAAATTCAGACACAAGTTGTGTCACTTCGGCTGATAATAGGAGATTATGTTGCACCCAAAATCACAACTGGATGTGACTAGTTCTCAAAAGAGAAAAAAAAAAAAAAAGGATTTTTCCTGAATTTGAATATCCTGTTTCCATCAATTATAATATAATGTTTCCTTAATTCTTTATTTTATTTCTACTTCACTTTCCAAAATCCTTCCAGAGTTTACTATTTGGGTTGAAACAGCATATTTTTAAATTGGGCATAACCAACTTCCATATAAACATTTGGCAGGGAAATCAGTGCATGTTCACTTAATTCATTTTTATTGAACCAAGTCCAGATTTTTAGTCAGGAAAAAGTTAGATATTAATCATATCTGAGCAGGATCATTAAATTTTCCTTTACCTACTAGAACAGCAGGGTCATTATAGAACCATGAGAAGTTAGCTCACTTATTAATCTTTACAATTACATAAAAGTGATCATTTTTATAGTACTTAAGAGTAGCTCTTACCCATTATGTGAAGAGTATGTGGGAATACTACAATATAATATAATGTATTATTATAGATGTGACCTGTGACTCGTTGTTCTGTTCGCTGACACATAACCCTCTGCAAAAGTTATCTGTTTGAGCTCAGATAATCTTTAATTGTTTTCATTTTCCTTGTGCTCATTTATGAGGCATACTAGTAAATAGAGAGCTAGTCACTGAGTTATTAATTACCTCATTATTACTTAATTATCACTATTGCATACCTCATTTTTATGGAGAATTATATCATAAAAGAAGGTATTTTATGCTGCCCACCACAGTTAAGTATGAATGACAGTGATAGCTAATGTAAGATTGAGTCCGCTAAAGAAAATCAATCAGAAATCCTCACTATAGATTACTATCCAGTTTCTTCTGCCTTTTCTAGCAAATGCTTCTCATCTTTGACTTTGAAACCCAACAGTTTAAACCGGGTTCTTGTTTCAGTGGACTAATCCCCTTTCATAAATCATGTTCAAGTGCTGAAATAATTTGCACATCGTTTAAAGAGTATTTGCTTTGAAACATTCACCTCGAGCCCTTTTGTATATCCTTTCTCTCTAAAGATTTGTAGTATTTGTTTTGTTCTCTGAGGTATAAAAGACCTGGGTAAACTTTATTCCTGTTGTTTCAAGATTAGTGAAATAAAATGCATGTTTATTCAACTGGGACTGAAAGGAGCTTTAGTAAAGACGATCATACATATGACCCATGGGAATGTTATAATACAAAATGTCTGCCTTAAAATCTCTTTAGGTTTGTTCAAAACACCATTGAAGGACTTAAGTTTAAGGGAAAAAAAAAAAGCAGGGTTGCACATCCATATTTCTTCTTTGTTTCAAACAAGAGAGAGACACCATATATTTTCTTAACAAAATAAACTCCTACGTGTGCGCCCAAGATAAATTTGATATGGAGGCAAGTAGAGACTGTATAGTCATGATTAAGTTTTTTTCTACTGAACTACACATTCTGACACAGTGTTTAAGAAAACTACATTTTGAAAAAATGCATGGCAGTTCTTTCAAACACATGCTTGCTTCAGAAAAAGCAATCACAAAGAAATCATGAGCTTTTTAGGTATTATTGGACTGAAGCAGTTGTGCCCCTTCCATTTGCTAAAAGTGAGGTTGACTCCTCTGATGAGGAAAATATATTTTCTCTGACTCTATCACTTTTAAGCCTAACTATCCAACAAGTCTTGTACTGGTTTGGTGCAGTTTCTTAATTCCTTACTAAGTAGATATTTATTCTTTTTTTTTTTTAAAGTAAACCCAAAGTTTTATGTATATTGTGCAAAATGTCATGTTTTTTATATAGTTTAAAGCAACAGACGATGCAGACGGTTACATCTGCTTGACCCTCTATCACCTGCATCATCAGTATCGCTTCACTTTTGTTCATCTCTGCTTTTTGCCTCCTCAGAGAGAGAATGTAGGCTGACAACCGACAACACCTAAATAGATGCCAGCATTTTCACTGCAATGGGAAATATTTCAGACCACTGCCTTGGGAGAGAGGTCAGAATTAGAGCAAGGAAGGAGGACTTGCTGAGCTTTGTTCTTTGGGAAGGCATGGCCAGACCAGCTTCCTGTCACTCCTGTGAGCCTAATTCTGAAGCCTTTCGTGGTAATTATTGAAATGATTACCCCAACTGCAAGTTTGTCACCAGAAAGAATGATTCTCACACTGCACTGTAGGCTGAGGTTTCACTGCTATTTTACAATGAATCCAGATGTAATCCTCCTGATACTTTGCGAGGAAAGTGACAGAAATAAGGAGATTTTAGTCTGAATTCACCTCAGTTAAGGAGACCATAAATCAGGCTCTAGATAGAAATACCTACTGCCTAGATTCACCTTTTTTCCCCATAGTGAAATCATTTAAATGTTTGTTCCTTCCAGGTTGTATCATGTATTTAATTTAAATTATGATCTTCAATCCCAAATATTTAAAGACCAGCTGAGTGGATGAAAATAAATAGTGCTGTCTCCTGAACAGGGCTTTAAAAAGGGGATGTTCTTTGTAGGGTCTCCTATTTTGTCAACCAGGTGTCTGCTGGCATGTAAAATAAATAGATCATGCCTCTGAAAGCCAGAGTGGAATATCACTGAAGGGTTAAATGCTGTATTATTTCTCAATTAAGTAGAAGGTTCCAACTAGCTGGCTTTAAATATTGATGCTGAAGAGAACACTCTGACATATGAGTAGCTCCCCTCACCACCAAGGATATTTGGCTTCATTTAATTAATTCCATTGGCCATTGTCTTAACTGTGCCCAGGATTCACCCAAGAGGAATTCACTTGTGCTACTGTTATTGAAAAGTGTAACATAGCATTATCTGCCTCAGACAGACTTTTTGTAACATTGAATCAATTCCCCAGTTCTTGAAAACAACTACCTCATTTGATTCCTTTCATAATTAATGAAATGCAGCAGTAAAGCTTTTACCCCTCAGCTCAGGCTGGAAGAATGTTCCAAAACTTGAGTTTTTCAAGCTGAAAGCACTCTAATTTTCAGCCTAAATGGACTTGTGGTGTGAATGTGTTCTCGTGTCAGTGTTTAGCTAGCTCCTTTATTTCATCAGTTCTTTTTCTGCCTCAGGTGTACCACCCCAAATAGAGATACAGACAGCCTTGGTTTTGCTTCTCCTGCTTGGTTTGGTAGGCTAAGCCAGCCAAGACTGGTAGTTATCTTCCCTATGATAGGCTGCTGCTCTTTTTCCTGATCATCTCAAATCGCCCTTTCTGAATCTGCCCCAGTTTCAGTCCCTATTTCTTTCACATGGTTATTTGAGGCAAGGTCTTCCCAAGCCGGATGAAGTGCAGTTCACTCTTCCATAATGAAACGGCTCACCTGAGATGCTCTAGGGACAGTGTTTACCTGTCCAGGGCCACTTTTTTTAAAGATAAAAAGTAAATAACCGGAGCATGTAGATCCTGCTGTCCTTTAATCATTTGCAACTAAACGCCTTTTCCATTAAAACCAGAGAGTAAACTTGCCTTAAACCTTTTTATAGCATATAAAATACGTGCCTACATGTGATAATTTTTTTGTAATTAATTTTAAGGTGTTTAATATATATATAAAAAGTAACATTCATGCAAACTAAGAAAATATTTTCAAGCAGCACATTTAAAATAAATGAAATTGAAAATTTAGAATACTCTAGCGCTAATACATTTAAAAATAACAGCCTTGGAGAATAAAGGGTTATCATGAAATTGCCACAAAACTCGTGAAGATAGTTTGTCCAGGACACAGAAATGGTTTAGAAATCATGCAGGTATTGAAGCCCCACTAGACAAAGTAAGCCTGTGGATGTAAAGCTTTGTATTTCATATATGGTACAATCACATAGTGACAGTACATTTTATCATCACTTTTGCTGAAGGCCACACCCCAGCTCAAGGACCCAAAGCCTAAGGGGAAGGTGGCCAGATACAGGCAGGTCAGAAAAGAAGAGCATCCAAATTCAGATTGGCTCATCTGTCATTTAGCGGGCTCTGAGGTTAAAAAAAATATAAGTCAGAGCAAGTTAACCTTTAACTTGGGGGGTACCTATAACAAAAGACTTCATTCAAGGTGCAGGAATGTGTGTCTTGAGTCCACATGGCTCTATGCTTGCTCTCTCTAGGACAGACTTAGAGAAAGCTTTTCCTCAGCTCTTCTCTGGTCACCTTGTGGTGCCTGGTAGTGTTAATATGTGTGTCCGATGTAAGCTGATGGTTATACGCACCCCACTGGCCTAATGCTTGTAAAACATTTGGTGATACGTAGACATGTAGTATTATGCTTTAATGTAAAATATCTTCTGGGATAAGATTTGAAAGGCAAAGTAAAGTCAAGGTAAAGAAACCCGGTGTTGTCTTCTCCACAACAACTTTTGAGAGGAGTCTCTGGAGAGAGATGATCTCAAGATCACTCTTTGTCTTCTATCTGATCTCTAGGTACATTCACTTAAATCAAGATCTTTGTCTTATTGCTATGGTTTCCACAAAGAACTTCTGTTCCTGCCAAGAAAAAGGAAGCTTTGTATGTATTTTTTGTATGTGTGAAAATATATAGAGAGTATCTTTCTTGTCTATGTAAAATGAAAGATGATTATTTTAGGGTGCTAATTCTCCTACCTTCATTTCTTCCTGTGAAAGTATTTCAGTTGATACATTTGAATGAAAAATAAAAGTTAAAAATTAATGCCGAAATAATGAAAAGAGTGTAATACCTAAATTATTATGCCATATTATTTGAAGATTATCCAATATGATGGATCAAGAGTAGTACTGATATTAAATCAAAGTTACAAACAGTAGGATACTTCGTTAATTGTTGCAACTTTGCTCTTAGTGTAAGTTATACATTAGTAATTTCTGAATAGAAAGTTTAAGTCTTGCTCAGAAATCTTTTGCTAGGTTTCAGATTTGAGGCATAGTTTGGTAGTTTGAATTTGGGGTTCAGTTATGAGAAAAGTAATTTTTCTTGTTTATTGCCCAAACGGCTTGATGGACGGAGAGGAAAGGAAAAGTGAGGAACAGGCTTAAGCAGAGAGAAGTCAAGAAGGTAGCATAGGGAAAGGGAAAGAATGTGAAAGTATCCTGAAGCACCACTGGTTTGCTGCATCACTTGTCTGAATTTTTCTTTCCCTTGGGGTACTGTAGCAGATATTGCCTGCTGAATGAGCAAGTGTCAGGCAAGTACACTTTTTTAAAAGCCATTGGTAATTGGTGAATGTGAAGAATGAGAGGATTCTTTTGAGTCGTACTTTCTGTTAATAATAACCCACAACAAAAATGTGGTTTTTTGAAAACACTTATTTCATGGACTTTAGTTCAGAAAACTAAGTAGAATTCACCTTTTTTAAATGGTTGTTTACTTGGAATTCTTATGTAGCTGTCCCTGCTCAAGTTTCAGGTCATTCATAACATTAAAGCCTCCTAATTTTGTGACAAAATATTCATAATATCTTTAAAATACTCATCTAGATAATGGTCACCAGGATCTAGACAGCAAGACTTCAAAAGGCAGATTCCTCTGATCTCCAGTTTCCTTCTTCTATCTAAGCTTGGAAGGTTTCAACTATCAAGCATAGATTAAGTTTTATTGGTTGATAGTCTAATTGCATTTGTATTATCTTTCCCCTTAATATTATTTTCCTTTCTCTATATTGGATTTCATCCAAATGTTACTACTTCCATGAAGCAGTTTTCTAAAACTGTTTTGCTTTTGCTTTGATGCTTAACTGCTTAACACGTGAGTACTGCAATAAGATGCTGGTTCGTGATAATGGTTTTCCTTCTGTAAGGAAAAGTTTCCACAATCTTCTGTGCTTTGCTTGTGTTTGATAGAGCTCTTCAGTTGAGGCTTTTCATGGACAAGATAAGGTTTGCTTAAAATCTGAACTTTTGAATGTTTGTCTGAACTAGATTCGACCTCTAAATTTGTCCATCATTAGTTATTTTGCTTTTCTTTTTAGAGACTAAATTATGCTATTAAATATGTTCTGAAGTAGGTTAAGCCCCTGTGCAGTTTGTCAGCTGGAACATTAATTTTAAAGCTGAAACAGTCTTCTATTGTATCTTTTTAACATTTTGTCTGAATTTTAACCATGGCTGGACAAACATCGAGTCAGCGCATCCATGCAAACCCCACATGTAGCCGATTGAAGTGTCTTGAAGTTGTTGTGATGACTGGCCTGATTTTATTTGAGGAGAAGATCATGATGTATAGTAATTATTTGCCTACTCAGGCAGCTTGTTCCAGCTCAGCTGCTCTGGAGGCTGGATGAAGTACTAAACGTCTCTGCATGCTCTGTAGTGTCTATGGTGGTCTTCCCCTCTGAGCACCCATGCAACGGCCAGGAGGAGGTGGGGTCTTGCACTAGCAGTGCAGGACGTGCTCGTTTCTGGGGTTGCAGTTACTCATGTTTTCAGTTGACCACATCGATGTGTCCCCTCCAGACTCACGTCTTAACAGCACTGACCCAGATCTTGCCCCCTTGCTGCTTGTGTGACCAGAAGAAGCCACCATCGGGTTGTAACGTAGTACATGGGTAAATACACCAGATGCTTCACTCCGGGCTTACCTTTGCCTCCTGTAATCACATTGTCTTGGCCCAAGAAAGAAGCTCGCTCATAGCCTATCTCACAAGGCAACTTGTCCTACTACAGCCTCGACGGGGTGGGCTCACACAAAAGCTGTAGCTTGCTTCACTGTCTGCTTCACGTGTTAATGTTTGTTTTACACAGATCCTAAAGTACGTGTAGTGGAACTCTTTCCTGTGTCCTCTCAGTGCCACTCTGAAGCTGCCTTGTAAGAAAAGAGCTGTAACTGCTAAGAAGGTTGAAAATAAATTGTGTTTTAACAAACAGAAATCACTTCTATAGAAACAGAAAATGAAGTTGATGATAGTAAAGGTCACTTTGTCAAAGGCTTATATTTATGTGAATATAGATGTTGGAGATTCTTAACAGAATTTTCACTGAAGGTAAGAAGTTAAAAGGATGTTTAAATCCATCCACTTATTCTTTGTAAAAATGAGCTCATGGGTGATCCTTTGTTCAGTTATACTTACTGTAATGATTTAATTGAGATAGAGATAATTTGATAAAGTAGAGTCGACTTATACAAATGGCTTTCAGGTCTTTAGCTAGGTATTTTTAAATTACTTTAAAGATAATTGGTGTGCCTTTCTCCTTCATAAAATATCACAGCTATGTTCATTGGAAAGTACAAAACTTGCTTTATTGAATGAGAAATATATGTTGGAACTCGTGATTTGAAACTGCAAATATACAGAAGAATGTCACTGCAATTTCTCATTGACAATAAAGAATGTTAACATGTTGGTTTTCATAACTTATGCACTATGAATTAATTCTCTCTTTGTATGAGAAACATTAGAATTTCATCATGGGTCAAAAAACATAAGGTTATGAATATAATTGGAGGCTGAGTGCAATGGAAATATAATTAAATTTTAAAATAATTTACTTTTTAAATTAAAAAGGACAAAATATAATTGATAAGAGTCTCAATAAAAAGAAAATTCTTTGTTATAATATTCTTTCTGGAAAGATCCCGTAAGATTGGATCTGAATAAAAGATTTCACAAGGTATCCAAGGGAGTGTTTAAATTTAAATATATGAATCATTTGTATCGCTCTTAACATGGGTGATATAAATACAGCAATGCCAAGTCTCCCTTGTTCTCTACAGATAATTAGTTTTTCCAAAGCATAAGGCAGAATTATATGTATCTTTGGAAGTTAAAAGTACACACGTGGCCAGCAGTACCCAACTGCTCAGAAGGTTTTTTTTTTGGTATAATAGTCTCTCTGGTGCTCCTGATAGAAAAATAAACCATGTAATTTTCTTATCCTTTTGTCTAAGAAATTTACTTTAAGTGATGCCTATTAACGTTATTTGCAAAAGGTTGTGCAGGTTGTTTTTTTAGACTTACTTAGTCAGAAGGTAGTCTTGAAAGTTGACATATATTCCATACAAGAAGAAAACAAACAGAATTCTGTATTCTAAAAAAAACCCTTATTACTTGCAAATTACTTGTTCAACCCAATCTGGAAATAGTCTTCAGTTTCTTGTTCGCTCTTCCTCAACCTTCAACTGCATGTTTGTTTTCCTTTGGGAAGTCTGCCTAAATTATATTTTTGTCATATGTATCAACTTCAAGAGTCTTTAATTCAAATATTGCATTTTTTTCCTCAACCACTATCATTTTTCATATGAGTGGGATGAGATTGTATGACTGAAAACACTGGAAGAGGGCAGCACTGAGTCACCCAGGTAGCAAAGGGCAAGGACCACTCTTCAATTCCAATGTGTTAGACCATCCAAGTTATTGAGTCTTTTCCTTGGAATTTTAGAAGCCTCCTCTAAAGGGCAGAAGTGCACTAAATACAAAAACACCTTCACCATGCGCCTGCCTTTTACCTATATTAATCTGTGAATAGACTAACCTTTACCTGAAAATTTAGAGAAATCTCGAAAAGCATCCGCAGTGACCTGTGCCCTTACAAACCTGCCCTCTGCAGCTCAAGAGAACAAAAGGACTGCAACTATTTTTGCAAAGAGACTATGTCAAGAGTCCTAATCCATGACACGAGCTCGGAGAGACCAATTTCCCATCTCCAAGTGTACTGTGCTCGATCTTACCAGGGCCTGAATAGCCTGAATTTGTGTACTGCCACAGATTCTATCCAAGTCCCACATGTTTTACATTAGATGAACATAAACTGGTCATACTGTGTGAATAAAATGAACTCATTGATTTCTGGCATTGTGGTTTTTATATTCAAGTTAAATGTGTATAATAGCATTTCTAATATTGTGACAATACCAAAAAAATTTTGGAAAGAAAGGCTTGGCATGTCTTGGGTGATCTAGTCCAGTTCCTCCTGTCAGAAGGTACCGTGTTCTGTGTTCCCCTTTCATAAATTTATTAAGCTTCATCTTAAATTCCTTTAGTTTTATTTACCACCATGATTTCTCTGAAAGGGTATTTTCGAACTTCGTATTATGGCCAGTTTATACTCATTTATTCTTGTGCCAACATTGTTCTTCAGTTTAAACAACTCTTCTCCCTCCCTGCTGTCCTCTTCTCCTCTCCTGCTCTTTTTCCCACCCCCACCAGCAAATTCGTAGAGAACAATCACAGCCTTTCTCAGCCATTTTCTAGCTGGCCAAACATGCCAAGCTCCCCATCTGCTTTCGAAAGCTCAGCCGCCCATTCTCCTGGTACATCCCAATCCTGCTGCCCACACCTTTTCTGGCATGAATTCCTACCTGACACATGAGTGTCCAAGGTTGCACACTCGTAAGACAGAAATATTTTGTATTAATCCTTCTCTCATGATGCACGTGGTAGTATTAGGTCTAATCTGGTTTCTCCAGCTTTCATTCTCAGAGTCACTCAGCTTTTGTCCGATATCTCGTCTCAATTGATGATGTCTTGAGTCACCAACAAGTATTTTTTGAATACTCCAACTTTTTCTCTTGAAGTCATCGACGAAAACACAAAGATCAGCTCCAAGAATCCTTAAGGACTTGCAGTAGTAACTTTCCTTCAGTACAGTAGTTCTCCTTTCAACAAAGCTCATTTTAATACCTTAATTAGCTGCTTTACAGTTATTGTTTTAATTTTCTACATCTTCTCTAGTTTAACTATTAATTTCCAATTTGGCATCATATCAAACGCACATCTGAAGTCCAGATAGATTTGGTCTATTGCATTTTCCTTTCCTACAAACTCCCCACATTAATTTTGTTAAAGAAAGATATAAGGTTATTTTGGCATGACCTTCCTTTATAAATCCAATACATACTCAGAAATATTGCTTTACTCTCCTAAATATTTATTGTGCAAAAACCACTAAAAAAAGCTGTGTGGGGAGTGCTAGGTTGGCACAGGCTATTCACTTATTTCCATTTATTATTAGTGGGGGACAAATATTTTAAAGAGTTTATATGTTTAAGAGCTTGATGCAAAATATGAATTATGTAGTCATTTTATTGAATCTTTATTGCTAATGCACACAGATTTCACAAAGTGTAATGGCATTACTGAGCACTTAAGTTGTTAGATTGTTGTATTAGAGAAAAGTTATCTGTGCTATGTAATCACTGTTTTCTCTCTCCTATTGTTTATTTCTGAACCTGCTTAATAGACTTTTGTAATGTAAATATACATGCTGTGGATAATATTTCTTTTAGGAGCATAGACCTGGATCATTTCAGGTCCTTTGGTGCCCACACAACCAAAATCTTCTGAGCATCTCCTGGACAGTGACACCACCAGTTCTTGGGCTTCTGCTCTGTAGTTACAAAATCTGTAATTTTAGAGCTTATCATAAACATCAGGATGAGGGGTAATGCCTGAATCCTGTATTTTCCCCACCAGTTATTTGTGTAATCCCTTTGACCATGTATCTGTCTCTCATTTTACTTTTTTACCAAAGAGATACAGTAATTATAGTGTGTGGATAATGTATGAGACCTGCCCAGGAATTTCACCAAGGGATAAAATAGGATGACCGACAAAAGTCTTTAACTCAGTGAAATAAGTGACAAAAATTCTTTGCCTTTAGCGAGATGACTTTATTGACTCCAGCTCAAAACATCACAAAGAAAAGGATGGAGGCAGAGACTTGGTTTTGTCACTCTCCAAACTTTGGTGCTGGTTGGAAAAAATGATTTATACAGGTGGTAATGCAGGTTGCTTCTTCCTTAAAGGACTGTCAACAGTTTTACACCCACTGCAGGCCAAAAACTACCTGAAAATATGTTGAATTCTGAGTTCTAATGAAAACTGATACAACTTAAAGTCATGAGTCATAATATATTCTTAAATTAGTGTCTCTTGGAATGTAGTCATAATCATACGCCTCTGCGTGTTAAGATATATTTCTTCAGGAGGATGAGACACTCAGCAATTAAGCATTCCCATTTCTTGAAATTAATTAATTAACTAATTAATTCCTTTAAATTAATATTTTCACACATATGTGATAGTTCTGCTGTTAGGCTGGCACTTTCATTATCTAAAGTCATAGAGACCCACTTCTACCTCCCCTTTTGACATCTCCACTTTGATTCAGTTCTGCAAGATGTTCCTGAAAACTCTGGATATGGATCTATAAAACACTTCAGAAAATGATTAGTTTAAGAGAACACAGTAAAGCCTGTGGATCTGTTTATATGTACTTTAAGAAAGTTGCAGCTAGGATTTTGGTCAGTGTATTCTGAATGGTCAAGCTTGCCACTGTTAGAATCCCCTGAGGAAAGAATTATTAAATCTCAGTTTACAGGTGTTAGCATTATACTATAAGTCTTCTCCATTTCTAAGAAATTCCCAAAATTTTGAAGTCCTCAGGAATACTAAAAAAAAAATAAATCAATGGTCCAGACTTCTTGTGGGCTTTTTTTCCTGCAGAAAAATGCCAGTGGAAGAGAAGATATGAATGTAAAGCTATTTGAGTCTCTTAATGCCTTGTCCACCCCCACTGCTGCTATTCATTCTATATGATCCCTTTCCATCCAAATGAATTACAATAATTTGGGGTGTTATAATAAACAGATAGTCATCATAATAATACATTTCAGTTAGGAAGAAGTACTTGGAAGAAATTGGTTTTGCAATACACATGATGTGAGACAATCAATAGTGCTTTAGTCTGACAAGCACTGTCAATATCCATTGTCACAGTTCAGAAAGTCATTAATGGATAGTTCTTCAAAAACCAATGCTTTCATCATGTTAGAAGTGCTCAGATATACTGTACCTGGCAGGAATTAATCATAGGTAAACGCCTGGGATTATGTATAAATGTTTTGTAAATTAAGAGTGAAATAAAAATCGTTGGAAGGAACTTGAGATCATGTTATATGGAGTTACAAAATTTTGCCAATAAAATATGGAGCTGTTTAGAACATATTAAAACATTTTACTTTTTGAATCGTTCAGGTTCTGCCCAGAACATCACACACAGGACTAAATTCACAGAATGTAATCACATAAAAATTTTGATTCTTGCCCTGAAAAGGTTAGACACTTGCATGGTTCTTTTAGTTGTGGCCATGCCAAAACCCTGGAGAAAGGCTTTTGTAACTTCACCTTGCAAATATGTTAGCCACTGCTTAATTCCACTTGACTTACATGTGTACTCTCATTGCATTTTATGTACAATTTAGTGCATTAAATTATAGCAAGTAATTCTTTATCAGTACATCTTAAAACTTCCATTGACTCTGACTGTATTAATTCTGCAGAACTGTGTGATTTGGAGGTATTGCCTTAATTCTTTCCTTCCACCTGCCTTCTTGTATAAAAACTCCTGTACAGATTTTATTTCATGGTTTTGCATGATATTCACGTTACATATATGTTATTAGGAATATTAAGACTAGTGTTGTTGCATTGAATAAGTGTTCAGAGGATTTATATGGGCCCAAAAAATAAAGGTCAGTTTTTTCTCGGTGCATCTTTTTTTCCATGGAATTTAGCCTATAATTATCCTTCTTAATTTAGCTGATGTTATTACATTGCTACTCAACATTAAGAACCGAAGATGTGTTCTGTCTTTTATACCTAATGATGTGTTTATACTGTTTTCTTTTTGCATTTGATCTGTGTTACGCTTCCCTAATGTGACAAGCTGTTGTGATTTAATATATCTAAACTCTAGAGCAAATTGGGTGAGGAATAGATCTTGGCATTTATTTTTTTTTCCATTTCCCACCTTTAGATTAGAGACCTCATAAAGTGCCCAGTCATCAGAAATGTTTTTCTAGATATGACTATATTTCCAGCCAAAGAGGAAAGTCAGTCAGTATTCAGGTTACTTTTTTGCCACTGGATTGAATTGTCCTGGCACCCACTTGAACTAGCAGAAAATACTATAATATTGAACTCTGTTGGGTTCCCCACTACATGTAATGTAAAAGGTCTTGACCCAGAAAAAGCAAGCATGTGTTTTCTTTTTTTCACTCAGAAACTCTTAATGAAATATAAAAAATACTTAATTGAAGAGTCTGTGCAAAGGGAGGGGAATTAACCTTCTGTGTTTGTTTTGAAGCATTTATGTAGATACATCAGTGTGAGTAGCTTCAGAAATTTAGGATATGAGTTTTTTCAGCACAATGAATCAAATAGTAAATCTATGCAATTTATGCCAGGGAACATACAGTAGAACTAACAGTTGAATTTGTTTCCTATTATTTTATACTTAGGTTCCTAAGAGTCCTATTTTACTTCTGTTTGGAAATGTTGTCCACTTTGCCACATTGTTTGATGTTTGCCAGCCTTCTTTCATGGAGGATTTTTCTGACCAAATGTAGAACTGGAAATTTAAAAAGGAAGGTACTCAAAAAAGGATTTATTGAGGTTTTTGAGTTTTAGAACTTTTTTTTTTTCTTTTGGAAGTAACACTTGGTCCTCCTTATATTTCCAAATACAATAGCAGAGTCATTTTAATGTGGGGATATCGCGAGAAGGAGGGTTTGGCAAGAGGAGGAGTATTTCTAAATGAGATCCCAACAGAAATATTTCTGGCTGAGCTTGGTTTTGGAACATGCTATCTAAACCCTTGAATTTCTGAGAGGCTTAGAGTTTCCCTCTGGTGACTCACTCATGTTTAATAGCATAAAATAAGAAATTAGTCAACATTAGCTTTGCTGCTGTGCTATACAATTCAATATAGAACACAAAAAATCGTCCATGACAACAATTATTCCTACCTCTAGATGTAGTTTTAACATCATAGCTGCTGTTCCAGCTATAAAAATTGCAGCTATGTTAGAGCCTCTTTCTATATAGAATGATCTTTACCCTGCTGTGAAGTCACAGATCCCCTATCCCACTATCCACAGTGATCACATTCACTTAAATTAGGATAATCAGAACTAAGCATGTAGCTCAAGTGGGCATAAAACACTTCAGAGCCCCAAAGAATAGAAAACGTGGCATCTCAAGTGACTTAAGAGATGTTACTGCTGCATCATTTGCACTGGGGAAGCTTCACTGTAATTCAAGAGAAAGCAACCCTAAGTATGAATCGCTATGGGCAAAATGACCCTAAGCAACAAGAGAGTCCCCAAACTAAATGCAATTCACTTCACTGTTTCAAAGTACCATTAAGATGCAGAATTAGAAACATCCATTTTTTGTTCTTTTTATAGCACAGCCAAGTGACTTGGAATTTTAGCTCTTCCTTGCCAAGGATTGCTCAATTTCGAACAAAAAGTCCTCCACTACAATGTTAAAAAAACACCAACCATCAATTGAATGTTAATCTTTATATTCTATGATACATTACTCCAAGAATGCTACCATTAAAAATGTGAATTCTATTTTTCATAAGTGATGGATTATTGTACCAAGCTGTGTATTTTCCAGTAAAGTGTCCTTTTATTTGTCCTGTGTGATTACTAGTTTGTGGAAGTATGTGTGGGGTCATTTTAGTGCTGTGGGAAAATGGAGCACTCTTCTGTTAAAATCAGTAGTGAAATCAGAAGCAAACTATGCTCTGATCATTGTAGGCATGTGTTTAAATACTGCTTTCCTTAATTGGCTATGTTCTATTTACTTAAAATGAACAATTTGGCAAGTTTTTCTCCCTTGACAACAGCAAAGCGTAAACCATTTTATAAGTTTGGCTGTTAAAATCAGATTTGTAATGTAAACCACAATATCCCAGGGTTGTCACTGTTGCTTAACCAGTTATTTTAGCTTGCCATTGTTTTAGAATTGTACACCTTTAAAGATTCTGGTTTTGTTCATGACTTATGCAAAACTACTTGCTGCAAAATAATATGATAATATTGTTCATAATTTTATTTTTGCTCTCTCACTTCCCTTGGATCCTCTCTATGATGATCACTGCATCACTGGGAAGATTCAGTCTGGATGGAGAGTTTAGGGAGTGCCTTTGTAACCACAGCTAAATTATCCAGGGTAGTACTGAGGAATTCTGCTGAAGGGACAGTGGACTGATTACTGCAAGTTACACTTTTGTGGAAAACTGAGTTTTGGTGTATTGATTGAGTTTCAAGATGGAAAGCTAATTTTTTCCTCAGAAAGCGGAAACCACCCCTCTCTCAGGTGGAGGTCCTTGCTAGGTGATTTTTTAGAAAGAATTTGTTTTAAGATTTGTTTTAAGAATCTACTTGTTTGGGGAACCTCTGAAAAAGGTCTGCCCGTGGCATCACTGCTGTTTCTGGAGCATGCTGAGTTTCTCCTTCCTGTTAATGCTGCCTATTTTGATAGCTATGATGGTGCCCTGTAAGCACCTCAGCAGAGAAGAAGTTAAATTTATGCCTTTGAAACTTCCTCCAGGGAATTTTCTGCAGCTGGGTTCTATGTCTTTTTGACACAGAGCAGGAATAAATTGAGCTCAAAATGCTTCTCAGCTTAATAAATGCCTAAATATAATAAAATATAATCATTAGGACAGGAATACTTTTCTTTCCATAAATTAATGCATCTTGCACACATTTCATGGCATATAGCCATGTTTTCTATAACTACATTAAATATATATATAACGCTTAATCCATCTTGGCAAGAGAATTCGGTCCTTCACTAGTGGTGTAACCACCCATCCTTTCTCATAACAAGTCGTGTATAGCTAATAGTGCGTAGCATGCTTTGAGTCCAGAGTTTTTGTTGAAAAATCGCCCGTGTGAAACTTGTGGGATCCGTGCACATTTCATGAGCAAACTGCGTCGCCATCCAAATACTTACAGGCAATAAATAATCCAACTCTGTGAATAACCAGCAGAGTGAACTCATCATGTTTATTCACAAAATTATTAATCAGATGTTTTGTACTATCCAACCAACTACACTGCTGACCCACCCCATGATTTTACTAGGGTGGCTATGGCCATTATTTTCTGAGGATATTTGAGAAAACCACTATTGGTTTAAAAATACCATTTCACTGAAGCTTTTCCTTTTGATTTTCTTTAGTTTTCAGGCTGAACTACAGTGCCTCTGACACAAACGACAGAAGCCGAGTTAAAAGCAGATTAAAGAAGTTCATCTCCCGACGACCATCCTTGAAAACATTGCAAGAAAAAGGACTTATTAAAGGTGTGTTTGGTCTTACATACTTTTTTGTATTAAAAAGTAAAAATTCACAAATTTCTGGTTGTCAGTTAAAAGAGTAAGTGCATTGGAGGAACAATACTTAGACGTACTTTGTTGTCTCGTAAAATGTAGTCTGCTGAAATGCAAAGAAAAAAATCAAATTATGGTTACATCTGTCTCTGTGCTGACTACTGCTTCAAATTTCCTGCTGTGGTGTGCATGTGGTAGAAGCCCCCCCACTTAACACAGGCACTCACCATGCACACTGCAAATCAACGTGCTGCACAGCTCCAATTCTTTTTAAGGAAAGAATGTAGATATAGTTTTATATTTTAGAATCCAAAACAGGAACTTCAGATATTGTGCTGACTAATTTATTTTCTAGGGTAGGTTGGAATACTTTCTGCTGTTTTCTCTCATTATTTTTCTAACTCGCCGACAAAATACATTTTTAACAATTTAAGCTACGTGCCAGTGAATAATAAATGTTGTGAATCCGTGATTTCTTCCCACTCCAGCTTCTTAGTTAGCTGGTCAGCCATCACTTTCACATCTCCTTAAAAAATTGTTTCTTTGATAAAACGTGTTTGTTAGTTTAGCCAAGAAGTAAGCGTTTTTCAAAGAAGTTAGTAGTTGAAGGCAGTAGCGTTCTGACCACTAATAATCACACAAAGCGATGTTTTCAAATATTGTCTGGAACAACACTTTAAAAATTTACACACTCCCAAATTATTATGTGTGAAACCCAAAACCGCACATGCAAATTGACTAGAAAGAGGCATTTTGCCAGCAGCCCCTGTCAGTCTCTGGATTGTGAGTTTTCCAGCGGTGTGTCAAAAATGGCAAGGGGTGTTGCTGGTGTGTATTCAACTTGTCTGTCCTGAGCCAAGGGACTGACCCCAGCCAGCAAAAGCTAAAGCAGCCACAAGAGTTAAACAGCAGCTGGGCCCATGTCTGAAGGGAAGGACTAGATTTTATGAATTAAGTTATGTTTTAGACACAAGCAGAAAAGGTCAGCACGATGTTGCTTATTCTAAGGAAGTCTTCAGTATACAAAAACATTATGTGCCTCAGTGACGGGCTCCTGCTTCTTACTGCTGCAGAAACTTTTTAAAAAATGTCATTTACACATACATAGGTGTGTGTGAGGTGCACACACTCACACACCAGTCTTTCGGGATTTGTCCTTACATGTTTATAGTATCTGATTTCAGTATATTGGGAGAGTTTTGCCTCTTTGAAGTATTCTGTGGGTTGAAGGTGGGATTTGAAGACATCATGTTAGTTTTTTTCAGCTATTATAGTAACAGAGGAGTAATTTATAGTCTTTTAATTTCTGGATTTAAGGGTTAGGTTTATTTTTTTAGTTTAATAAAGTGTGATTGATGAATCTCCTACGGTGTTACATAGGGATCAGATGTGATCCCTGCTAACAAATCCAGATTCATTAGCATAACTCAAATTCATCCTCTAATATATCTCTTTAGGAAAGCCAGATGTGTTTGGGTTTGGCTACAGTGTCATTAAGCACTTGATCCATAAACAGAGCTTGGTTCTACCTGGGATACTCTTCCATGGATAAGAGAAAGATGCATGATTTGTGGCACAGTAATTCAGAATTGGTACCCAGCACAATTTTATAACCAAACTAACGTTACTATGAAGAAAACATGTTAGTTATCTACCATGAAGTTTCATTAGGATTAGGTTTTGGCCATGCAAATGAGGCAGGATTCGTTAGCACGGCTTAATTCCAATCTACGGTAAGTCTATGTGAAATGCTCATTTGATAAGGTTCCTTCATTGTCTTCACCAGAGTTTATCCCTTAATCTCTTAAAATGTTATGAAACTGCAGTTGCAGTGCTTATACAGAGACCACTTTTAAATGTTAATTTTTAGGCTCACATTAAAATATTTTTAAATCACAGAATGCAACCATCCAGATTAAAAATTGAAAGCTTGCCAAATTTTGTATTACAAGATACATCTATTTATTTTTCGGAAGGTGACTGGAATGGTCGCAGAAACCTCTCAAAACTTTATTTGCTCGTTTCTTAAGGGAAAAAATGTTAACCAATTTTTACAAGAAAAAATTCCTCCAGCTCTGAGAACATGCATGCTAACTTTTATCCCATGGGGAAATACTTCTGTCAGAATTGTAAATCCCTTAAAATAGGGGCTCATAATAAAAGTATGTCTAAAGCCTTGCAGGACATCTCAGTACCGAATTTCTGACAAAGAGCTGTTCTGTGTGCTAGTGAAGAATTGATATAAATATCTGCAAAGCGTGTGGTGTTAATTACTCCAATGCAGTGGCACTGTAGGTGCTGTGAAAACCTTCACTTTTCATCAAGTGCTATTCATATTTGCCAGGGGCACTATAAAGCTCTCAAATCTATATTGATTTTTTACATTGTATGTCACACTGGAACCAAAACTCCAATAAATTTAACACGTAAATTATAGTAATGAGTAAATACATTTTAAGGTGGTAAGTTCACTTAAACACAGTTCTGTGCTCTGTTAGTCACTGATGTGTACACACTTGGCCAGAAGACTCAACACATTTCTCTGCATTAACCAAATTTGGGAATACAGGCTTCAAAATTAAATAGCGGTTTGATCTCCTGGGGTACTTTGTTCTGCCAACAGCGTTATCAGAAAAATCTAGAAATTATGTGACTGTCATTTAACTCTTAACAAAACTTCGTTTATGTAGGATGTAGCAAACATCCACATGGTAAATAAAGTAGGTAGTTAACAAATGAGAAGAAAAAGAAGTAGGAGGACAATAGCGAAGGGAATGTAGCAGACTAATGTATAAGTTTTAGTTGCATGTTGATCTGACAATGAAGAAGCGCCGATGCTTTAAGTGACAAAAAGTCATTTTTGCCATTGTTGTCATTAGTCCTTTGTATAAAAGAATCAAGGATGGGAAGAGCACACTGGCTCCATTCACTGTGATGGGCTGGTGACTGGGGCTCTTACTCCAGGAAGAGCTCTCATAAAGATCATCAGTCCTTCTCATTCCATCTCACTCATTCTTACCAAAATATCTTTCATCTAGGCGCATTTTGAATCATTTTTGAGATGATGTAGAGCACAGCATTTTTAGGTATGTGTCTATATGCACAGTTTTGCTCATAGATATCCACACATGCAGGCAAACCTAGAAATAGTAAATAAGAGGCATGTTCCATGTCTGCCTTTTTAACAGTGTTATTTTGAGAATAACTGTGTTGAAATTTATATGCTAGGGCAGGGGTCCTCTGTTCCTCGTGACTGAATTATTCTCAGAATTTACAGAATCTGCACTAATATGCTAGAAAAATAATATATAAATCTTCTCTTTTAAAGCTACTTTATAGCCTATAATTGAACTTTGATCTTTATGTTTGAGCTTTGCTATGATTTAATATTACCCAAAATGAATTGCCAACCTTCAACTTCATATTGGTCTGCTAACTTCCTGGTTTCCTAGCCTTTCTAGTCCACAAAAAAAAAAAACGAAACAAAAAAAAAACCCCTTCTGTGAAACAGTGATTATAAAGCTGTGGTGGTTGTGTTGGTAATAGACTACCACAAAATAAACTTTCAGTAAATGGCAAAAAAGCATGAGTAACAACATAAACGACACTGTGGGAAATGAGGAAAACGCAGCTATGCTGCTAGTAAGTTTTTTTTGGGGTGGATTATTTTTTCATCCCAAAAGCTAGACACTGAAGGAACTTCATTGAATTTGTTTCATAAGTTAAGGCAAAATCCAAAACAGCATAAAAGTTGGAATGGTTACAACTGTTTCAAGATGAAAATAAAAACCACTCAATTGCTAGTGAAAGGAACTAGCTGTGATCTGGCTTGATAGCCTATAGAACAGGGCTCAGCATATGTTGGCGGTTGTGCAGATAGCACCACAGAGGTCACCAACCATTTCATTTCCAGACAAGGGAAAACGTCTTTATTGTCTCATATGGCTCAATGGACCTTGGAATAGTTCAATGTATTGAGTGTAATGCTCATAAGAAATCCAAAAAAGTAGATTAAGACCTACCTCTGGTGAGTTATGTAATTTTTCTAGGTTATGCAGGAATTTAACAAGTGATCTGGTGCCCATGATAATTTGGGGGAAGTGAGGAAGCGTCTCCCTTGATTTGTAGGGACAGCGGGTCACGAGATTCTGTCTTTCTTTCCTTCTTTGACCACTACACAGATATCGAGAAGTATGTTTCCCAAACCCTGTGGGTGGCCAAACACTGGACAAAGCGATTTTTTCCTTTGACACAATGGTCAGAAATAATTGAGATAATTTAAAAATATCTCCTTTTTTTGAAGGCCTGTTTTGAGGAGTACAGCAGATACACTCTCTTCAAATTCAAATGAGCTCTTGTCCCCAGTAAAACACCATCATTTCTTGAAAGAGACCATTGTCTGCAGTACTATTTTCCTTTCTTTTCTGAGAATGTGAAACAAATCTGGTAGTTCATATGCTACTTAATAGTAACTGTTCAAAAACGTGGGTTTTTTTTCTGAAATTGATGACCACCACAGATCAACGATATATAGTAAATCTCCAAGTTAAAAGGACTGGCGAGATTCCCGGCTAGCATAAATCAGGGGAGCTCCACTGACAACTGCGCTGACTTCAGTCAGCTGAGGACCTGGCCCACTTATTCTAAAAGCATCGTGGCATTATTTGGAGCTCCAGTCTGGGATCAGCATCATTTTAATGTCTGACTTAATATGTCTGACTCTACAGATTGAGGAGCTTAAAGTCACCTTTCAGTATATGTCCCTCTCCAACCACATCCCTTCTCCCTCCAGAAACATCACTGTTGTGGTGTCTCCTCTTCTGTCCCTCTCTCTGCACATTCTTCTTTTGTTTGTCTTTTTGTTCTTTTTCCCACTTTTCCCTCCCAACATTCAAATACATTCAAAGAAAACAAACAATGTTAGATGTTGATACAAAGCTCTGGTCTTCCAGCAATTCAAATCCAGATGTAGCAGAGTTAACTCTGCTCCTGGAATACACTGAATTACACAGATATAATTCCTGTTTCTAAAAACTTGGGCATTAAACTGTCATACCTTTTCCTCTTGTTTCAGAATTTGAGCTTCTTCAAAAAAAAATGAGAATATTAGCCACGCCCTTCTCTGATTTTTTAATAAAAAACACTGAAGAATGAGTTTCTTCCAAGTATGGCCACATCTCATCCATGTACACCAAAACCAGTTAAACAATGACATTCCCAGTGAGGATGTGGCTTCAGTGATTTTGTTTTAATTGTTGCTTTTCCAGAAGTATTGTCTCCCATAGACCAGATTTCTGCAGCTCAGAATTAGTGGCTTTTCTGCAGCCTGCAAGAGCTACTCAAAAAAAAAAAAAAGTAGCTCTGTGAGGATCAGGAAAAACTTGAAGCTCACCAGAACGAGCAATTCATTGCAGCTGTAATCATCATTTTATATTATACAACTTGTGAATGTCCATCCCTTCCTCTACTGGTGTCTCATTTTATATCCATGTGCAAAGCTGTCACATGCCCCACCATCTTAAATGGAAAGTTTAATGCGCAGATAGCGGGGATGTGTAATGTAAACCATACCCCCAAACATATTATGAATATATTGCTCTTCTTAAAAAATGCTTGTTGGTTTTTCATACTACAGTATTGACTAACTGTCTGTGTTTGATGTATGGTTTACTAGCCTGATGTAGACTTATGGTTAGAGCTTAACTTGTTAGTTCTGCTTTTGCAGCCAATTCAGAATAACTACAGATGCCCCGAGATATTAAAATTGACTGCTCAAATGGACTCAGTGTGGGAGTTTCATTGGTTTTAAATTGATAACAGCTGAAAGAGTGAATGATTAAAGCTGTATATGGGCATAGTATGCAGCTCCTTTGTACAAGCTCTTGTGAACAGAACCCACTGTATGGGAATTGCCTTTGTTCTAATAAAAGATATTTCTGAACAATTGTTAGTTTAAATTTTTAAATGATGAAACAAGAGCATTTTGGGAGCCTATAGAGGAAATAATTCCTGAGAAACTGGAATAACTCTGAGAAGATAAAGTGGATTTCTATTCAGAGGGGAGCATTTAAAGTTAAGTAGCATTCCATAAGGTGGTAATTGTGTCTATTTCCCAGGCATTTGAGTTAAATAAGCTGGATAGGAAACATAAACTGTCATAACAGGAGGTTAGGAGTGTTGCGTACTTTTTTTTCTTTCAAGTCATTAAAAATGAAGTTTTGAAGGGCCTTATCACAAATAAATCAAACAAAGGCATTTTTGCTTCTTTAATCCCTTTGGGAGCAGTTCTTAGTTTTTGAAAAACAAAAATGTCCTGAATAGTTTGCCCTTGAACTAGTTTTAAAATATATGTACAAACTTATAAAAGAATAAGAAAATATTTTAATGATAGTTACACATAAATCTAATTTACAAAAATTTAGTCATTTGCCATTCCTATAATTCCTTGTTTTCAAAATTGTCCAAAACCAAATCTTAATGGAGTTTCCCTCATCTCTCCCTGTGACCTGTAAGAGTGTAAATGTGGAAATGTAACTACTACCATTCCCATGTTTCTGTACAGAAACAGATCCATGAAAAAAAAATTAATTGACTAGGAAGAGTCACAGAGTTTGCAGTTCAGGAGTACCCAGAACTCAGGGTAGCTGGATGATCCATGAGATCATACACTTAGAAATAGGCATGAACTTCTAAAAGGTGAAAAAAATATAATATAAAGCAGTTGTGTGTCGTCATTTTACCATAGTCTTTTCTGAAGCCCAGTAATCACTAAGGCTGATTTGCTATCCCTTCCATTCAAGATAAAAATCCTGAGCATTTGTTTTCTAAATAAGAGGTGTCTTAAAGCTTAACTGCAGGGTACAGAATGTCCCTATATCCGCATACTGAAATGTATATAAAATGAGATTAAACATTCTGCAGAAGATACCCAGAAAAGAAGTAATAGACTAGGTGAGAATTGCAAAACAGTTACCAGCCTTTTCAAAATTTGCTCCCAAGAATCCCAGGTGTTCTGCATTCATACTGGGGATGGAAAGAGCAACTGCAAAATAATCCTGGAAGATGGTTAGAAAGTGGTTAGAATAGAGAAGCAAAGCTGCTGAACACCCATGAATTAGTTTTGTTTCTGTTCTTTATATATTGCCATCTAAACACAGTGCAGTTCTTTGCCTGTTTTACTTCTGAAATTGTTTACAAGTGTCTTTGTCCACCAAATAAAATACATTTTTTACTTCTTTTTAATGTAATTTACAGTTGAGACCATTCCATATTATGCAAAGAATTTGACAGGTCTTTGCTAAAATTTTAAAAAACAATTAAGATGTCAAAAGAGGATGTGCTAGTACATTTTAATCATAAATCTCTGTATATATAATTACCACTGAAGGCAGCTATAAATGTTTTATGAAGAGAATGTAACCAGACTGTGCTTTGTCAGAAACATAACCCCAAAACATGTAACAGACTGTTCGCTAATGCTTAACGCCACACATGCACACAACCTTCTTCAGTGCAGTTCTGTGAACCCGGTCCTCCATCCCTTCTGCAGCCGAAACTCCGACTAACTTAAATTCAGGCTTTGATGTACTCTACTAGAATGCAGATCACATGCATTGGAAGGTGCTGAAATAAACTTCCGTGATACATATCAAGAAGTCCAAACCATCCTATGCATCCCACCTTGTTTCCCTGGTTGTTCCCTGCTCGGAGGTATTAGGAAAGAAAAGGCAATCAAGTGGCTCTTGAAATCTAAACTTAGTGAGAAATAGTAGTGATTAACCGTAGGAAAGTGATGCTCCTTGCAAAGAAGAAAATAAACAATTATTTCCTTTTTTTTGCCTATTAGTGAGAAAGAGATGCGCTGCTTGTAGGAAGAAGCACTCAAACCGGTTATCATAGAATCACAGAATGTTTTGAGTTTGAAGAGACTTAAAGGTCATCTCATCCAACTCTTCTGCAGTGAGCAGGGACATCTTTTAACCAGATCAGGTTGCTCAGCGGCCCATCCAACCTGACCTTGAATGTTCCAGGGATGGGGCTTCTACCACTTCTCTGGGTGACTTGTTTTCAGTGTTTTCATAGTGAAGAATGATGGGACTGACTATGGAGAAAATATCCAGTGCCATGGGAGCCATAGAGGACAGCAGGAGCTCCTGCAAGTGAGCGTGTTTGTTGGGTTTGCTGTACAGAGCCCAGGCTTGTCCTAGGACCCTTCAGTTACCTGTGCAAAAATGTTCAAAGCCTCTAGGCCAATTTCCAAACTGTAGTACTCTGTTGAAATGCTATGGGGAGATTGTCTCTTTGGATAAATGATGATAGTACACTCCTATTGTTTGAACATTTAACTGGCTCTTATTGAGTTGTTTCTCTCATCTGTTTGATTCATTTTGATTCTAGATGACAACGATCCCATTACTGATTACTCTTTTCATAATTTCTCAAACACGTCGAGTGGCAATGGAGGAAGATAATTAGTAATCTGAAGAGTCTAACCTGCTTATACAAATACATTTTTAGGACCAACGTTCAAAGTTTATCAAAACTTTAAAACCATGAAAACTAGAAGGCAGCATTATATATTTAAAGGATTATTCATCAAAGAAACAATGCAAATCACAAGTTAAACTTGGTGTAAGATGCAGTCCTTACCAAAAGACATTTAGTATTTTTTAAACAGATAATTTGTTGATAAAAAAAGACCTTGTAAAAATGAGATGAAACAGTTCTAAGATTTAATGAAGCAAAATAAGAAAGCCCTTATACCCATACTATGCTTTATGACAAGAGTGAAACTCCTTAGGTGTGGAAGAGACGGGCTACCTAATAAGATGAGTTTCAAGGTTGGACCATCAGTTAATATCATGTAGGATTTTGGATTGGACAAGGTATGGATCTTTGTCTCCAGAATGACCTTCACTTTTTTATAGCAGGTCCCAGCAAACTCCAGAGGTCTCCATGCTTTAGAAAAGTCAAGATCAAGTTGTAAATGGCAGTTGAAACTTGAACCCAGGGGCAAGTATCCAGGTGCAGCAGATATTGAGAGATTTGCTTCAGTGAGAGAAGCTAATGACCACAAGGATAGCTGAGGTTTTAATTAATATGCAAGTTCAGAAAAGGAAAAAAATATCACTACTAAGAGTAAGCCCTAATGTATTTTCCTCTTTTGTTCCAAATGTAGATCAAATTTTTGGCTCCCATTTGCACTTGGTTTGTGAACACGAGAAATCTACAGTTCCCCAGTTTGTAAGACTGTGTATAAAAGCTGTTGAAAAAAGAGGTGAGTACCTTAATATTTAAAACTGTTTTTCTTCTCTATTAATAATGAAACCTTTAACCTTGTAACTCTACTTGAATTGCCAGGGTAGGCAGGCAGTTCAATTTATAATATAGTTATGAGCTGAACTATACCACATTCTGTATCTTCATTTTCTTTATATGATAAGACACTAACAGAACCCATTCATGCTGATTATTCCTTATATTTTGTGTGACATGTCATTGTTTTAGTCTTTCTCTGGGTAAGCAAAATGATAAGAATCAATAACATGTCAGTATCTTTCATTCCGAAGTCTCTGGTGAGCATAATGCCAATACTTTTTCCGAAGTCTTGAATTGTATGCAACCAAACTAAATGTTTGGGTTTTGGTGTTTTTTTCCCTAGTGTGACCATGTTTTTTTAATGCATGCAGGTGTCTAATTTTTACAGTTACTTTAGAAAGCTATAATTTTGTAAGAATATTGGAATGAGTATTCGTTCTCATTAAAAGTTTTGATTAATAGGAAGGATTTTCACAGTAGAAAAAAGATGTACTTAACACCATTGCCTGCTTTCCTTTCTGCAGAGTGTATCTTCTCTCATTGAAGGTCATTTTCTTTGGAAGGTACATGCGGTAGATGCAGAATCTTAAAATGTATTGTATAAAAATGTGAGGCTTCATCACCATCTGTTACAAGTTTACAACTTGTTCCAGGGATCTGGGGAAACATATATCTTGCAAAAGATAGAAAATTTATTTTCAGAGTAAGACTGGGTGAACCCATTGTCACTGCCATATACTGGAGTCTCAGAACAAGAGAACCAATGAAAAATAAAAAGATACTTAGACCGTTAACCACAAAGGAAAAAGCTATTTTAATTCTGTCGTTGCTACCTGGCTTTAGAGTGAAAGGTGCAATAAAACTACCCTGGAATTTCAAACTCTGGGAAATTCATGCTTTAATTATACAGCAAAGAGAGCACTGGGATATTATTATTCCCAAAATGATTGGCAGGAAGTCAGAGACAAACAAACTGGAGATCCTTCGGTAGGGGGAGATAGCGGCATTGGTTTTTTGGAGGAAGGCTGGAGAAAGGAAGAGACAAAGAAAGAGGAGAAATGTGTGAAGTGACTATTAATAGAGGAGGAATTGTGATGAGAAATTCAGAACATGAAAAGGAAAGGCAGAGATTAGATTATAAAAATGCCGTACCATGCAGAACATGCCTAAATGCCTGTTCCGTTACGTTCTTAACGCAGATTCTCCAAAAGATGGATTAGATATTTCGTAGATCTTTCGTGGTAATAGATCACTCTTCCAGGAGAAGTGAGGCCAGAGGTCTCTGCACTGCTGAACTATAATAGGAAGATCCTGGAAACCTAATTAGATGTTTATTGTCTGTGTGATTATCAGGAAAATGTTCATGGAAGAAAATGAAACTATCATTCGGAGCATTACATTATTGTTCCTGTGCTTCCTTCAAAGTTTCTGTGACATAAAGAAGTCTACCCCTTTTAGGTAGTCTAACATGTAACTAAAAGCTAATCATATGGCATGAGGTAAAAATTACATTTTATCACTGTATTTATGAGTTCATATTTGATATACGGTTTTTGCTATTACCATTTTCTTGGATTAAGATGCTTGCATTTACTCACATTCTATTTACTCAAAGTGTTGTTTTTAATAAGTTCTGGCATAAACTATCTCAGGACAGCAGTAATTTATGTGAAGCTAAGTCCAATGTTTATGCAAGCTTCTGATGACATTTTATACCGGGGTTGGTGTTAGGAAGCAGTACGTGGAGGTGCCAAGTCTCCCGGCATGGCTGAGACTCAACAGATCTGAAGCCCTCCTCTTAATGGCCAGATATGCCTCCAGCCAAGATACTCAACTGCAGAGTCATGGGAAATACTTATGTACCAATTATGGGAAAGGCACATTTAATGAAAACTGTATGTTTACTTTCATAGTCTTAGTAAGATGGCCTAGATACTCAGTACAGCTGGCATATTGGCTGTTGCAGAAAAGCTTTTTTTTTTTTCCTATTTAGAAAATATATCATCTACATACTGTAACTGTACCAAAAATGTTGCTTGAGTGCTTCGTTTCAGATAAAAGATTATTGGGAAAAAAAAAAACAAACCTTAGGAGACTAGCCCTAAATGTTGCTGACAAAATATTCGGACTTTGCTCAATGGTCATGTTCTTATCTATCAGCTCATGGTTGGTTTTAATTACCATTTACGTATTGATTTTCTATTTGTTTTTCTGTTTTGTTGTTGTTTTTTTTTAAAATTTCCCTGTTTAGCTCAAACCAGGACACTGTGCACAGAAAGTCTAGCAGTGATCTGAATAAACTATATTAATTAGTACATTTTCCTAGTAGATGAGGTTACATAAAATAGCCAGCTGTAGTAATATTCTCCCACAGATGAAAAACGTAGAGGGTGTCATTAACTGTTGGGAAGATTTCCTGTTTAGTTACACTATTTTTAAATTAATATCTATATTGAAATCAAAGGATTTATGCTGAAATTATTTTGCTGCAACTTAGATCAGATTTTGGTCATCTATCCCCTAGGCTACTCGCTGCTTATTCACCATTTCAGGACAGAGGTGTTTTATAAGATTTGGTCTAAAAAAATTCTCACACCATAATGCACATTTATCGATGTGACAAGGATTCACTTGTTCAAGAGTAAATTCCATTTTTTCAGCTTCTTTTGCTATTTGTAGTTAGCGAAATAAGACTGGGAATCAGAGGGTCTTTCTGCATTTCATCAGCTATCTTGCAGAGCTGGGACTGGAGCTTAATAAAGAAAGGAAAAAAATAAATGCGCCTGTTCTTGTAAACTTGTAAGACAATTATCACATTTAATCATTTTTTTTAAGCAAGCTCAGTTTTTTCTTCATTCCTCCTCTATTACTGATTCATTCTTAATTTTTGGTGAACTTCTCATCCCAACTATTTAGCTATGCAGACTTGTGTTTTGAAGCCAACAATATCTAGGCAAAGAGTGTCGCATTCTTGGTATCTAATGGAATACCCTAAATAGTAAAAACTCCCGTATATATGACTTGAGAATAAGAGAATAATTCTGAACTATGCAATAATAAGAGGCTACACAAAGATTTCTAATATTTCTTAACTTTCTACTTTTGCAAGGACTTGGAGGGAAAGTTTTTCACGAAATACCATATTCCTTGAGTTTGTTTTTCACGAAATACCATATTCCTTGAGTTTGTTTTTTACTGTGTAGTCTTTTACTTTGCCATCAACGCCTACCTTGGATGTACCTCTGGCTTTTCTGGGGCTCCCTGTTGACCTGGCTTCTTCAATCTGTATTCCATGTTTTTTCTCGACCCCAGAAACTGTGTGATAGGTAGCTCCAACCCTGAGCTGAGCGATGCAGCAAGGAAAGCCTGGGACAATCCTCCCAGTGTGCTATAACTCACATGCTGTGCGCTCCTGCCAAGGGTGGGGCCCATTGCAAGATTTTTGGTGTTTCTAGGCCAGAGATTATTTCCAGTCATTTCTTGAGTTGCCTATTTATTTTGTTATCCACGACCCTTTACAAGTTCTGGCTAGTTTTTTGCATATTTTATATTTAAAAAAAATAAATAAATATGTGAAAGGCATGAGCAGAACGCATTAAAAAAAAATAAAAATATCAGGCTGCATCGTACCTAAACAAAATGCCATCCAGTACTTCTCATAGTAAAATTTTATCATGTGAAAACAGCCTGATACTAAACTCCTTTCCAGAGATGATGATTTGTTTGTGTGTCTAATGACAGAGTAAATGAACACCCCAAGCAGTCGGTATCCTAAACCTATCGAGGGTATCCAGTGTAGTTTAGGCTTTGTAAAGAAATTCAGTACTAATGCTCCAGGGAAATGTAATTTAATCTTCATCTGTCTTTTGAAACGTCCTTCATTTTCTCCCACCATTCCCAAATCCAAGTTGGTGTCCTCAAATCAGCCCAAATGACTTGAAAAACGACACTGCGGGCAGCAAAGCTGCTGATTACAGGTACCGCTTCCATTCTAAGCTGGACATTGCAGACATTGTTTTCTGTTGCTTTTCTTGGAGCACAGGATGCTCTAACAGGAATGATACACAAAATTACATATTTGATTCAATGCCTAAAAGCCACCCTGGGATCCATAACCTTGCTTAAAGATTTAAGAAAGACCTTTAGTCCATTTCTGAGAAGGTTCTTAGCTTAGAAAACTTTATCTTTCAACTTTACTTCTTAGCAGCTGTTATGTTTTTTTGCTGTCGTTTGTTTGACAGGATCCAGTTATAGGTTCCGATGTCTGTTTAAAGAAACAGGGAGGTTGTTGGCTTTAAAATTCCCTTACTGCTTGTGTGTTCAACATTTTCCCAGGCTTTTCTACATAGTTTGCCAAGTAAAGGGACTGACCTTTTGTAGCAAACACTTTTTCATTTCTAAATGCTCACTTTGATTTTTGTCCCATTTTATGCTCATTCCAAACTGTTTACAACCCACTAAAAATGACTGTGAATTATATGTTTGTGTAATGTATTCCTTTTGTGGTCGGAGTGGAATGTTTACTTTGAACAATTAGTTATCTTTGGGCAGATTATAGTGACCTGAAAAAAGAATGGCTAAAAATTATTATAGTACCTTAACTATTTCCTTTTGTTATCTTCTCTGTTTGTCCAATGTATTATTTACTGGTTTTCCTTTCTCTGAGCCTCAGTGAACAAATCATGTTAAATAAGACAAAAAAAGTCCCTGAGTGTAGAGCTCTTGAGTTCGGGCAGCTGATCCGCTGGGGTAGGACCGGCTACAGCGGCGAAACTTCAGCAGAGACTCTTGGACACTCAGGTGTGCAAGTTTAAGAAGCCAGGGTTTTGGAAGAAGTTCTAGGGGCTTGCTCTCTGAAAATCAGATTTCTTAAAAGTGCCCAAAGCTTGACACCCCAAAGCATCCAAAATCAAAGCTTGGATTGGCTTTAATGCCTGTAGCTGCGATTTGATTATGTGTAATATCATTGCAGACACGCACACGTACAAAGCTTCATGTCGCAGAATATTCAGTGTTTAAGGAAAAAAAAAGTCTTTATGGGCAAAGATAAAGTACCTTATGGGATGTAGTAAAGAAATACAGTCATCTCGATGAAGAGAAATGAAGATAAAAAGAGTATTTTAAACTACTTCACCTCCCAAATGCCATGCTGCCCTATGACAGAAGGTTGTGTCCCTTTCATCAGTTTTATCTCTTAATCTAAAAGCTAAAGTGCAGCTAAAAGCACTTTAAAACCTATTTATATATAAAAAAGTGATATTTCATTACCTTCTAAATCATATACTACTTAAAAGGTAGTCAGTATTCTGGGAGAAAGTTTACATAGAGGAGAGTTCACTTAAGGAGTTAAGCAAAGAGGAAATGAGTTTTAAAAATATAAAGTATTGTGAATATATTTAGATAGCTGGGAAAAACAAATGAGTTTTTAAAACAGTTTAATGCTATCTCGTTTTCTAATGGAAGAAAACACTGCAGAAGAGTTGAAAAAAAAATTGTGAACACCTCCTAAAGCTGACTCCCATGCTGGGATCACTGTCTTTGGTCTGGTGTAGTCAGTAGATTGTAGGAGCACAGTGAGGATGGCAGAAAACATGAGGCCGGAGTAGCTATGTATTAAAAGCCAATATAGACAACCTCTAGCAGCTTATATCCCTATCTGTGTTGTAATACTCCATATTATTACATTTGTGTACAGCGACTTGCTTTCTCAAGGGTGTGTTTAGCTTAAGCTTTCTTTTTTTATTATTATTAAATGCATTTAGTTGTCAAAAATAATTCATTCCCATTTCTGAGAACCTGAAGAAGGCAGTTGGACAGCACAGGGTACTTTTGCCAGAGTGTGCTCACCATCATCTTTGAGCTTCCATTAAATGTACAGTGTTCCTGGGCTCCTTCCCAGCACGATTAGACCAAACCCTTCAGCTGGTGACATAAAGGATTTGTTCTGGCAAGATTTCCTTGAGAAGAAGGGAAACCTCAAGAGACCAACCTATCCTGTGCAGTTTTATATTTCTGTCTGAGCACAGGATTTTTCTCCTACACCACTTGGCCCCCGAACAACCACTGAAATGTATTTTATTTGTGTTTTCTCCCCGTCGCATCTCTTAGCTTATTTCTGTCCTCAGAGCAAGATATTGTTCATGAATAGCAGTTTGTTTCCTACAAGCTCATTCACTGATTTTCAGTACTTATTTTCCTCTGGGAAGGTATTTTCCAAACTTCTTTTTTCCTTCTCCCAGGCTTACATATGCTTCCTTGCTTACTCTGATATAATTTTACATACTGTTTCCAGTGGCTTTAGAATTCAGTATCCTGAAAGTACAGAGATCATATTGCTCCACCAAATGATCTGAGCCCCCAGTTCTGCTAATTTTGCACTCTTCATTCTTTCCCACTTTGGGATAATCTATTATGCTTGGATCCAGGCACGCACTAAAAGTTAATACTTCCATGAAGAATGTGCAATTTGTACTGTTTAGCTTGTGATGAGATTCCTGAAGTCTTTTATGATTCTGTCTTGTTCCAAGGAGGCTTCTGCTCCCAACTTTTATATGCACTGAATTTAAAAAAAAAAAAAGGGGAAACAAACTGATAGGGAAAAAAATTACACACACACAAAAATATCCTGCAGTTCAGCAGATAAAGCCTTTTTTTCAGGGAATTCTAGTGGGCTGAAGAAAACTGTTTCTGAGGGCATTGAACTCTGTTTACTCTAAAGTGGCCAACAAGCATAAACTTAAACGTACAGCTGAACGCAATATAAAACAACAAAGTTCTGAGCAAAGCGCTTGCATTGTGATTTAAAGTGGTTTGGGCTTTTTTATTTTCTTTTGAATTTTTTTTCATCTTTTGAGTAGAAATTAAGAGTGGTCGAATTTAGTGCAAACATATTGGCAAGCTTTCCTCAACCCTTTCTGTCTTCGGGCTCAGGCAATCCCGCTATAGCCACCTTTCTTAGAGTAAGAGCCAGTTAATAGCGTTGTGCAAGGTCCAAGTCAGAATTGGCTCTGAAGGGTATTCACTCTGGGGCCTCTATGTCTGCTAGAAAGCCACATTCTGAGTTAGAAAAAATATCAAGAAGTGTCAACAGGAAACATCACGGAAGGGCATACAAGACAAATTAGAGAAAAGGAGACAACAGCAGGGGGAAAAAAAAAAAAAGAAGAAGAAGAAAAGCCTTGCAATGACAATGCACAAAAGAGAGAATAAATATATATTTTAAAAAATTGAAAGCAGAGACTCTAAGCTAGTTAGAAGAAAAAGCCGTAAAAAAGCAGGCATTTGAACCAGTTGCTGCCTTTGTCATAGTTACCTGATACCTGTTTCATTGATTAATCTGTTCCAGAGAAATGTATCCATTTCTACATAAAAAAAAGGGGATTTGTATTTTAAGCCTTGCCAGTAACAACAAGCAGACACTCAGTGTGCACCAGAGTAACATTTACAATGCCTGGGCCAAATTCATGCCTTGTGTAATTTTATTGCTTTTACTGGAATTACACCAGAGATGAGTTTGGCCCTTTGCCTTTTTCTAACATTGTATAATATATCTATTAGTGAACATGTAGAAGGAAACAGGGCATTTTGTCTTCAGAATTTTCTATAAAATCTTTTTCAATAGGCTTAATAAATAAAACAAACCACTTAACCTATGAAATAAAAAAAGAATCAAACAACATTTTCTCGATATTAAAATAATGTTAATACACTTTGTAAATCAAGTAGTTGACATTTGTACACGCTGAAACGAAAAGTCTAGAGAAATTTAAAGCCAGCTGACTGTCTCTGTTGCTTACTCTGTGCCAAAGAGAAAATGAAGGTCCTGACATACCCCCTGGTCAGAGTCAGAATCAGGGAAGCTCACGCATGAGGGTATCCACCTCCTAGCCATGAAAAAGATAAAAAGATAGACAGAAAAATCCTCTCTTTTCCTCCTGAATAAACCGAGGATGTGAGGCACTGTGCCCTAGCACAGCACACATGCCATCACAGACAAGGAGCTGGCAGTATTTCCACTGCAAACCCCATTTAGTCAGGCTTTACAGTTCAGCCATTAATAGAACACTTTGGGCTAACACTTGACAAAACGAGTCGTGGCCTAGAGGAGATGTTCACATACACACACACATACACACACCAAGAAAAGAAAAGTTAAGTTCCTGCAGGGGAAAAAAAAGAGGTGGTTGTAGTTTCAGACTCTTTCAACATCCTTGTTGCTTAAAAATAAAGTTAGGGTTTTTAAATAAAATTATCAAGACATAATTCCACAAAGTAGAATAATTGCTTTTCCCATGGAAAAAAAAAAAAGTTACTACAACTACACTACATTTTTTTTCAAAAAAGGTTTTGCAGCAATAAAAGACAACATGTTAAAAAAAAAAAAAAGGTTTTTCTATCTGTATGCAGCACTATGGGGTCAGTTTAAAAAACCCTGTCTCCTTTTTTCTGCCTGCGATTCAAGAGAGAAAATAACTGCAGTTGTATTTTATTACTTCAATTATTTGCTGTAGCAGCTTGTGTTACATCAATGTTTTAACCATACAATATAGCAGTCTAATGGGATGATACCTAAGTGAGAGAAATTGCACCAACAGAAAGCTTCAGGAGCAAGGCAGAGGGCAAAGTAAGAGGGCAGCTTAAAAAGGAAGCTTTATGTTAAGGCTTTCACTCCTTTAAGAGAAGATTTTTTAGCTCATTTTACTCCCCTGAATTTATGAAAGCAATATTGTTAGCAATCTAGTAACTGAATTGTCCCTAAATTGGCTACTCTGTGATAAACCCCCAAGGAATTAACAAGTCTTTTAAAGATCTCCAGTTGTATATTCGCTGAGCAGATTGTTTCATTACAATCAGGATCCTCATGGATCATGGATGTAATTATATAGCAAACCAACTTCTTTTTGTCTCCGTGCAGGCAAACAATGCTCCCTGGTTTGGGAGGAATGACATATATGTAAATGAGAGCAAAATGGGGCCATTTTGTTTCATAACTCAGCAGAACCGTATCGCTTATCCTGAGCAGCTCGAGCTAGCACGATCTGGGTTTCTCTTCATGCACCTTTTTTTTTTCTGGTGTCAGAGATGATGCACTTCAAGTAACTGAAATTCTAGTGAAACAGATATTGCTGTTAGAAACTGCTTTCTCGTATTTATTCTACTTTGTAATGCATAGAGTTTATTTCTTTCTATAATTCCTTCTTTACTGATAAGAGCCTCTGTTCACCAGAACACGTGGAAACTTCTCTTTAAAGAGTTGAATATAACTGTTTTATGGTCAACTGTTCCTCTTTACAATTAAGGAAAAGCTTTGGTGTTTTGTTGGGTCAGAGTCCTAAGATTTATATATTTAGATTAGAAATGTAAATATCCAGATTTTCTCTCAGGACTTAAAAACAAAGCACAAGAATTCTTTCAGTTGCCCAGGTTATGGGCCATTTACAGGTAATAATCACCACAGACCCCTCCAAACTAAGGGTGAGATGACGGATCTGCCCTGAGATGTCTTCCCTCAGAAAGCAAGGAAGTCCTCAAAGAACAGAAAGAGGCTATTCCATACCTCTTTCCCCCATCTTCCTAGGGGAAAAAAAAAATAAATCCCCCAATATCTCAAACCATATGCTTAGATTTGTCAGTCCTGAACTAACATGGTGTTATGTGACACAACACATCAAAGCAGCTGCCACCAAATGGCTTTCCCGTGCCAGCAGTAACCACACAATGGTGTTGGAGGTACCACAACTCTTTGTTTACTCAGAAATGAAATAATGTCGAGGAGAGTATGGTATCGGTTAGGGAGTGTTGAGTTCTTTATGGTGATACTGCTCATGTTGACTTAAAATGGAAAACGGATCAGCTCAGAAATCTTTAATAAGAAAAGTTCCGTAGTGTACTCGCAGTGTTGCCCTGTGGAGCCACTAGAACTAAAAGTTTGTCAGTATACTTGGTAGAAACTCTGTTTCATGGTTCTCTAACTCATATGATTGAGATTAAAGTGAACAAAATCTTGGCACATAGTTTGGCAGTCGAGAGGCATTCCTCTGCATGTAGATATGTGTGTGTGTGTGTGTGTGAGACAGAGAGAAGGGGAAATTTAGCAGCCACTCATTTGATGTTAAATTATCAGGTGTTACATATTTTTAATAAACCTTGGTAGATAGATAAGATACATCCTCTTCTAATGAAAACTGCTCTTGCTTTACCTGTGAACTTATCTTTGAACAAGCTGAGCATCTACTCTGACCACTGAAAACAACATCATTCGCATTCTCCTGCCCAGCCACATCTGAATCCCAACAGGAGGGTGGAAGGTGCTGGAAGGGTTCTCTTTAAGCACTCAGGTTTTCCTGCTTTATCACTAAAACCGAGGAGCTCACAACTAACTTTATTATTTAATGTTCTGTTCTCTGACCTGAGGACCATCCTCACAGAAGTGGCCACTCTTTGGTCCAGTGACGGAGTTTTTTTTCCACAGGAGAACGTATATCAGCACTAAGCAACGACACAATCCTTTTAGATACTTTGTAAACAGGAGTGAAGTATTGATGTTTGAAAAGTATCTGAATTTGCACACTAGAAATTGTTCACAATGGTTTCCTTTATTATCCCCGTTTCAGCTGCATTTTTGTATTCTGATATGTCATACGTTAACAAGACAAAGAGCACAGCTTACAGCAAGAGGTTGTCTTAGAAACTTTGCAACTGTCTTGGATGTCTCTATAGTAAATGTCATTAATAATTACCAGAATTTTAACCAAAGAAGGAAATTAGATATGGAAAACACTGTATGCCAACTTTGCCTTTCCAAGGCTTCAGAAATACCAGAGGGTCTGTGGGAACCCTAGTAAAAGGGATGAGATTGGATTTCTACCTTCCTTACATCATTCCTGTCACAGTCAGCATTAAGATAGGAAGACAGTGATTCAAATCAGAATTTTTTCCCATTGCTTCAAATTTTATATTTGTCTTGCATGAAAATACCAAATGAAACTCACATTTATGCATTTACTTCACCTAAAATCCAGCTAACAGATATCCAGTGCATTTTATTGCCATCAGCTAACTTTCTTCTCACCAGAAGTCATTATTTTTCTGTATTTCTTGCATGTCTCAGTTATGTTTCAGTTATATTATTTGCATTTCATTGTGATTTGTATTTCATTGCACGTATTTCAAAGTAGAAAACAATTTGTTCCATTTCAGACTATACTTACACAACCTTTTTTCAGGAGTTTCTGAGCAGTTCACACAAAAGTTTTGTGCTATTTTAGCCACATAGTATAACATGGTAGTATAACATGGTACTCGTGTCAAACCATAAAATGAAAATGATGGAGTTGCTTCTGTCAAAGCAACAAAGCATGCGCTAATCTCTTAAGTTTGGGTACTTACCACTCCTTTTAACCCAGTTCAGGATTTTTATGGTTTCTGTAGATACTTTGACTGCGTTTTCCGGCTGAATGTTACTTTGGTGATGGTTCGGATTGTGCTGAAATTAAATGGAGGCAGAAGAGATTCTTTTAAGTTACCTGAACCTGTTTAGGGGCAGTAAATGTAGTGGGAATTACAGGAAAAATAATATATATAACTGTCCTGGGCTAAGATGGCAAAAGAAAAAAAAAAGTGGAATAATATCTAAACACCATAGGTTTGTATCATATTAAAATTAATGCTTCTGTTTTTTCCACATAGTACTGCTTAATGTCACACTTTCATAACACTAAATATGACTTTTGAAAAAACAACAAAATTTTGCTCAGTTATTAGACTAGATGTTTGTCACACAAAAGAAGGTGTAAGAGCATTCAGTGGCATCCCATGATTTTAATCCTTATTGTGTCTTTAAATGCTTGCAGTGTATGCTGGGAAATGTATTATTAAAGTAAAAGTTATCTACATATATATATACACACCTTTGTAATACCACATTTATATGTTAGGCAGATATGCAATGCTAAGAATTCGGTATGTTGGTGTTAGATAGCCGTATGTATATTTATCTTGCAAGAAAGCCTCTGAGTTTTCCATACAAGCATGGACTATAACACCCAAAGGTGTCTGATAGTGTGCCTTAGACACCAGAATCTAATTTTCAAATGTTTTCTCCCACTTAAAGATAAAAAGCAAATACAAGGATAGATACCTATGGTGTGATATGAATAAGCAAAGACCGTCACCAACCGCACATGAGAGCCCAAACTCCATTTTTAGAGCCTGGTTCTGCACATTCCTTCTGTTAGAAACCCAGAACCGTGCTGGTCTAATTTCTAACTGTAAGAAACAGACCCAGCCTTCTGTGTTATGCAACAGAACAAGTACTATCAAGTGCCTTGCTGATATTTCTTTAACTGTTTTTGAACTGTAACAGCTGACCTCTGCAGTCGCATCCACTTCCTATCAATGCAGAGCAGCTGTAGGAACTGCCCACAGAAGGTTAGGTAGGACCCATTCCTGAAGACAAGATAGATAATCTCAAGACATCTAAGGTTGAACAGAGAATAGCTTCAGTCTGTTGAGTAAAAAAAGGGTCTGCAACAGAGAAGAGCATTGGGCCTGTCTGGACTCCTCAGCTATCTCGAGGAAGCCAAAGTACGATGGAAGAAACAGTCCTGTGACTTTCAATTTCCATCCTAAATATCCCTCTTTCATCCTTAAGCGCCTATCCCAGTCACTATTCAGAAAAAAAAAAAAAAAAGTCTCTGCCAAGCAGAGGCAGTACAGTCCAGAAAATGCAAACTCCTTACCCGTTTTGGATGATGATTATGTGTGCCCAAATGCACAGTCCTTCTGCTTCCAACCATTACAAGTCCAACAAGCAGCGGTACCAGTCAGGATGGAGAGGTGACATTACTGAGGTCTAATTTAATCTCTCACTATTGTGAAAGACAGGAAAGGATTTGTCCCTGCTGTGCACTAAATTCTGTTTAAAATCAGCCTTGGGAGTAAGGGATGTTTGGAGAATTGTATCTGTCCCTCAGCTTTTAAGCACAGTTCCTACTGATGTCAGTGGACCTGACTGAAAGTCCTATATAGTCCTAAGAGGAGAGTTAGACCCCCCAAAGTGCAATTTCTCTTAGTGTTCTGATGTTGCTCAAAAAACACAGGCATGATGTTGGTGATGATGGATCCCCAAATGAAGCACAGTTTAACCAGAGTGGGAGGATTTAGCAAAATGCATAAATTTCTTGTATGCTACTGTCTGTAACAGGCAGATCTTCAGCCAGTTTAGTGAGCATAAGTTACAGCTGGCTTTTGCTGGAATAGTTTATGCTCTTCACCCTCCTCAGTTGTATAGCCAATAGGGAGTTGTCAGGCTACATGTGTTTTTAAACTTCCTTCAGCTAAATCAGAAATCCAAAAGCAAAATACAGCTCTCAGCAGTATCATGTAGAGTTGTGACACTCCCTGGAGGGCTCGAGGTCCATAAACCAATGAATGGATTACAATGAGGCATAAATGTAGTATTTTCATCCATGACAGATATAATCTCGAGCCTGTGTTTTTCATGTTACTTAACTCTTTCAGAACGTAATGTGTGACAGAAAATGTCTTATAATGCATATTGCAGTAAATATCAGTCAAGTATGCTTTATTGCTGAGCTCTACATGTTTCCAGAAGTTAACAGGCGCAGCTGGGATATAAGAAATGGCAATGTTGTATATATTTCTTGAACACACAAAATACCTTGGCTCTCTTCTCCCCCACCCTCCACATTACATCCCCAGCTGTTCTGATCCTGTCACACAGTGGATGAGCTTTTCCATCGTCAGCTTCTCCTAAAATGATAACCTTTATTCAGGCTTTCATCCTCCCAGAAATAAACTGCATTATCCACATTGTCATCACATTCAAATTAGACTATCCCAGCATATATTACATGGCACAGAATAATAGAAATGGTAACTGATGGAAGGTGGTAAACTGCCTGTTGGTAGCTGTACCTAGCACAAACCGCTCAGTGCTAGTATGAACATCTATTAATTTTCCTGCAAATGACTTAAATCTCTCTACCTGAATTCCCTTCTGTCAGTCACCATCGCGTCACAACGTCAGACAGGTAAGGATTAGGAGGGGCACGTCTCTGAGACATGAAGCTGATTATATCCCATTCAGTGTCTGAAGATTCTTAATATTCCTGAAAGACCTTTTTGGTCATGCAGGATCAAAAAAAAATATATATACTTGATAAAGTAACAGAGAACCATAGAAATCATATTTAATTTCAGATAAATTAAACATTGGCAGGAATGGACCTACTAGCCCATACAAGAGAATCAGTAACTGCAGTAAAAGAGAGCAAATAGGAGTGGGGAAGGAGGTTTTAAAAGAGAAAACAATCAGGGAAAGATAAAAAGAAAGAAACATTTGCAAAATTAAATACTAATGTGTTACAGAGAGAGAATGGCTATTTCCAAACATTTGGTAATTTCAGATATTATGCTGTGTTGCATAAAGCGAGACAATGTTATTTCCTTTTAAACTGCCGTTCCATTTAAACCAGTGAGCTGATGTGTGCACTTGAGGGCTGTATTTAGTAGGGATTTTTCCCCTTTAGCATAAACCTTGTTTATTTAAAAAGTGAACAAAGATGAATCAGGTGGTAAATGTATTCATGTAATCATTTTCATTAATAAGCCGTTATAAATAATAGAGGGAAGGTTTTAAGTGTATAATTCTCTGTAGCACAATTGAGATTTTTCCACATCTTCAGCAGTAAGTTAATTAGAATCACCTGCATTTTCTTGGGCGGACACCAAATGGATTGCAAACAAAAACAGATTAAAATAGCTGTAGCTCATGGCATACAGATGACAAGACTCACAAAGAGGACAATCAGGCAATGAAAACCTCCTCTTTTTCAAACATTTTTAAAGGAAATTCAGCTCTTGTGAGTCGCTGTAAAAAGACGTTTGTAAGTGTTTCGCTGAAAGACTAGAATGGCTTTGTTTCTGATCCCATGATGAGTGAAAGAAATGTTTAAGAAAGATCACTTTACAGAGAGATTCAGACTGAAATGTGATGACTGTGATTCAAGCCAAGCCAAAAATTACAGCTCAGAATTAAAGGGGATGGACGTGGCTTGGGAATCCATTTTCCCACATTCCTGAATCTCAATCATCCCAGGCAATGTTTAAAAGAAAATACAGTGGAAAGCAATGAGGTCACTTTGTTTAGCTGCAAGAAATGGGACTATCAGAATGGTAAAAGCAGATACTGGAGGTAAACAGCAAAATTACAGTGAACACACTGCATGTTTGGTGGTTTCATTCAAAACAAGTAGCTTCGAAGCTTGTTTCTTGTTACAAGGGAGGTTCTGAGCAAGTCTTGCTGTTCCTGGGGCTTTTAAACCATAAACTTCTTGAATGTCAAAGACAGTGCAACACAATAGAGAAGAAGACGAAAGCGTAGCAAGCTTGATTTAAGCATTAAAGAGCAGCCCTGCATAGCAGTGAACTGTGTGATAGCTTAAATTGCACTTGCTTTGTACTGCTGCTACCCTTATTTATTTGTATATAAATATCTAAGTGGAAATTCTACCATCAAGTGATATGAAACAAAATAAAGTATATCATCCATCATATTCACTTGTTACTTATTCTCAGTATGTAATGCTCATATTCAGTGTTGTAATTGCTTCCATTAAACGGTTTCTACAGGGTTTTTGAAACAATAAGATCTTAGTCAAGCTTTTCTCCTTTCATTGCATCTTGAAGTTATTACTGCAAGAAAAAATGAGATTCTCTTTTTATGTAGGAATGCCCCTCATCTTCTTGATATTATTACAGTCAAACACAGAATTATTTCTTGTTAGCTAATTTCCTAAAGACATTCACCAAACCTCACGTCAGACACCTCCTATGGAGTCATTTCTTAGCTTGTTAAGAACTAGTACAATTTCTCCTCTCCTTTCTTTCCCCCACTGTCTCTGCCTTTACTAAATTCTGATGCAGCACTGGATTTCTGCTAACACTAGAAAATAGAAAATCCTGTTCCTGCTACCTTGAATTCGAGCTTGTCTGTCAGGTCCTGCAGCTCAGCAGTGCTGGTTGTGAGTCCAGTACCCGCAAATGGTGTGAAAAATACCGATGGGGAGGACATCTCTTCATCCTCCCTTTAATACGAAGAAGTGAAGCATATATTTATGTTTTAATTTATTGAAACATAGAATGTCAAGCCCAGTGGAGATCCTATTTGTAGCACACAGAGGTGTAACCTCTTCCCTCTTTCTGATACTTCTCTTTCTATAATTCAAGGGATCATGTTAGTCCTCCTTGCTTTAGCACTGAACTGAGAGATCATGTTCGCCTAATGATCCTAAATAACCTCAGGCCCTTTGTAAACTACATCCAGAGTGTTGGATCTACCCAGGGCCTCTCCATATGAAAACTTATTTTACCAGGCTGTGACCATTTAAGGTGGCAGTTCAGACCTTCTGTAACTTTACCTGTCCTCGTCATTATTTAATATCTCCGTGATTTTTGTGTCATCTGCTTACTTTGCCAACAGAGATTTTTTTCCTCATTGTCCATATCTCTGATAAAGGTATTAGATGGCACCGAGCTGAGAGCTCCACTCCTGAGAGCTCTGCCAGTTATGACCTTGTTAACTGATATCTCCCATTAACTACCACATTTTGAGGTCTGTCATTGAGGCAGTTTTTAATCCATGTAATATATGCCCTGTTAATTCCATAAAATGCAAGTGCTTTAATCAAAATGTCATGTGGTACTAAGTCAAAAGGCTCATGGAAATCCAAACATACTATTTCAACGCCATTGCCTTTATCAACCAGACCTGTCAAAAATCCAATCCTATCAAAAAATGCAACAAGTCTGCTAGACAAGGCACTGATTTCCATGAAACCGTGGTGGTTGGGATTAATTATATTTTGCTATGACTTATTTGTTCATAGAGTCCTGAATTAATTATTTAAGTAGACTGTCTGGGACTGAGGTCAGTCTAGCCAGTCTCCAAGTACATCCCTCTTACCGCTTTTGCAATATAAGAAATTTTTTGCCACTGTTTCCAGCCTTATCCATTTGCAACTATTTCTCTATGTTTTATTTACAAATGAGAGGCACATGTATATCGTGAGCACTGATAAGTGAAAACTGACGTTTTTACAGCAGTGATTATCTCTTTGTCCTTCAAACTGGCTTCCAATTGGTTGAGATTGCGGACCACCCACTGTTGGTATCCTAGCCTTATTGGTTTTGTCTATCTGGTAGAACTATCGAACACAACATTTGTATGGCACTCACTCCTGTGGTAGCTGAGAACCTTCTCTGGACTAGGAATGGAGCCTGTTTTCACAATGTTAGCTGTTTCCAGGCTCACAAAGGTCATCGTTTGATGGGAGGAGTACAAGAATTGAATAGTTCCGATGATCAAAAGAGAAGGGTTTGGTTTTTTTCAGCCAAACAAATCCTGGTGTCAGCCTACGGGACCACGCCAGGACCTTTAGGACATGCCTGACCCCACCCAAGGCCACACCAAAAAACAGGACAAAGATGTCAGCATCACTCAAAACCACGCTGAGCACAGACAGTCTTATGTTCAAAAGGAGCTGGTGCTTGCTTCAACCCAGGCTTATCAAGCTGCAAACCAGGTTTACTGGTCCAAGTATCTTCAGCTCACACCACACGTGGACCGCATTGTATTTTACATCCATGTGTCCCTTGTTTGCTATTAATGTCTCTGTGTGTTTTTCTCTCTGTGTTGTAACTCAGGTTTGTTTTGTTATCATTTCACCTCTGATTTCCATAATGTCAGAAAAGCCCCCTTTTTTTTTTGCTCCCACATTCATCTGAAATGCCGATACCTTTTGTAGTCCTGGCCCGATAAAGTAGATTTAATGTCAAATTTTAATGTGTCAGTTTTATTCTTAGCTACCCTTCATGATTTTCCTTCTACTGGCCCACAAATACTGATCTTTCTGTGAAACTTTATTTTTGTCGCACATTGTTTTGTGGTTTTTTTTGTCATCTGACACATCATCTTGCCATTGGTGTATTTGTTTCATTCACTCATTTCTGCTTCCTTAAATGACTTCATGCATCACTTCTGTGCCCTTAGTAAACTTCAAAATACTGTTTATATATCAGATATTTATGGTAAGATGCATATGAAAACAGGAGGAAAGAATTATAGTTTTAGGGAGAACATACCCTGATAATGACCTCTTAAATATTTGTAAAGATAGCCCTGGGCATCTGAGCCCACAAAATAGTTTATAATACAACAGCTTGATTACATAATGATACTTTAGTTTTAAAACCTATGATCTTTCTGTTTATGGGAAGGCATAATAGGCTTCTTTGAAATACAATATTTTTGCCCTGAACATAACTGATTTTAAATGAAAGGACTAACTAAAGAATGCCTTTCTTCAAGTTCCTGCTTCACTTTGTTGTTGAGTCCAGCACGATGGTTTCTTTGACTAAACTCCTACCAGGCCTGGGGACCACACCTATTTCAGGATACATTAATTGTGGAACTTTCATGAGTTTCTGTGCAGGAAGTTACCTAGTACCATTTAAAATGGAATATTTCAAATTCTAGATCTTGTTAAAAAACAGAGAAAGAAATTTCTGTATACCACTCCCTCTTCCCTCTGCACATAAAGAATTTCCTTTTATGTTCAGTTTGTAGATATTGTCAAATACAAATTAAGTTTAGGCAGAATGCAATGTGATTTGGGAGAGGGATTTGTTCTATGTAACAGAAAGGAATTAATGAGAACATTTCAGTTGAAGAAGGTCATAAAGCATCAGGATTGCCTCAACCAATATTGACCTCCAGTATTTTAAAATGTGTTTGGATAAATATATGGACAGAGCCTTTTTTTTTTTTTTACCTGTGGTTTTAATGCTTCTCTGCAATACCTGGTTCCAGCTCAAACTGCTGCTCAGGCTGATGCTAACCTGCATTCATGGTTATTTCCATTTTGGCTAGAAGCAGGAGTGCAAGAAATGTTCTTAGATATGTGTTCTAACATCTGTTGAGCAGTAATACAGAGTGAATATAATGTTCATTATTGTTCATGAATCTCAACCAAGCCTGAGTTCAGTTGCCTTTAAACTTTCTCTTCAGGAGTACCTGTATAATTTTTTTAAAGGAAATAATAAAATATTGCCTATAGTTTGGCAGCTGATCTGGTGTATTCTTGAGCAAGCCCTTTTCCTACAATTTTTATAGCAATACAAGATTTAGGGTGGAAATACTGACGTCATTCTCATGCTATTGGCTACCATTCCTAACTGTGGGTCCATCCTGTTCTCAGGTTCCTCAGTAAAGCAAACAGAAACAAGAGTTGGAGATCAGGATATAAAACAAATAAAATGTTCTCCTCTAGGGCAAAATCCAGCGATACTTCCCTGATGAACCCCACAAGAAGGTTGCTCTATAGCAAACAGCAGTTGGGCTTTATTACGATGAATCTTTTTCCTGAAACGGTCTTTACCACTATATTTTAATGCCAGCACCAGATAGGAAACTCTGCAAGGCTTTTGTTTCATCTTGTTCCCTAAGTATTTATAGCCTGCCATGAAGAAACACTGACAGCAGTGCAGCGATGTTTTTATTCTTGATAGAGGTGCCCTTAAGAGTGAATTTGTTTGGAAAATTTTTTATGGAATCAGGATATTACAACTATAAAGTTATATTTCTCCCTCTCTCTTTCTCTCTCTCTATCTTTGGTGCCTAATTGGATTTCCAAAATAAGTTGTTAACAATCCAGCTAAGATAATGTGGTCATGAAAAGGATGTCCAAATCCCCCAATTTGCATTGGTTTGGTTTGGCTTAAATTTCAAAGTTCTTGGAGCAGAAAGTTGATGGCACGTGAACACTATAATTGGCTTGATATTCTTGGATTTTTTTATACACTTTTTTTCTCTCTGCCATATTGTAGACTGTCCAAATGAAATGCTAATCAGACTTCATTTCTGGACCAAAGTAAATTTATAACAACAGCGATGCACTTGTATACTCCAGATCATTTTACAAGAGGTAATATGTACCAATTTACAGCACGGTTTGTCATTTTCACTTGATCTGGATAATTTATGTAGGTTCCAAATCAATACTATTAATGTGAGACATAGCTGTATCGCCCAAAATCACCCATATTTCTCCCACTTCCATAAATCCAAAAAGGTTAAAACTGAACTGAGTTAGATCCAAACAAAAGTTAACATTCTGTTTTGGAGCTTGTTTGTTTGTTTGGTTTGTTTTTGCTCTTTATTTTCTGGTTTTGACTTCAATTTATATGATGCAGTTCTTAATGCCTTACCACAACAGTCCCACGCTTCTTTGATGGGAATTATTCTTGTTCCTTAACTCCTTACTAAAACAGAACGAGACTCTCCAGATTTAGGGTAGAATTGCACTACTTAAACATTTTGGTAATTTCCATTTGCTCATATGTTATATATCCAGTAGATGGATAACTTCCAAGTGTTCTTGATTACCAAATCCTTTTTGATTTCTCTTAAATAAACTTTTTCTTTATCCCTCTGTAACCAAAGGGGATCGTCCTGAAATGAATCATCAATCTCAGTATTATGTTGCAGGACATCCACAGGTGCAGGGTAGGAATTGTCTAATAAAAGACATAGATAACCAGTGTAAAATACTGAATTATTATTAATTTTTAAAATAGATTATCTGCTGTAGACTAAATCAGAACGTTGTTAGCAGGACAGACATAAAATAACTATATTTTATAGAGAAAGAAAACAAGCATGGAAACAAATGAAAGACTTTATTTGGTTTCATTCTGCATCAAAAAAAAGAAAAGTAAATCTTTTAAAATGTTTCAAGATGAGGAATTTCTCCAAGCAGTTGAGTCTATGGGTTGTAGCACTCATCTGCCAAGGCATGATGCCCGTATCTTTAGAGAAAGACTTGAACATCAGCTCCTTCCTATCTAAATGTTATATTTGATAACACTTTTGGGCTTCTGGACTTGTTTTTTCTCCTTTCTATTGTTTCAGATTTTCCTTTTTCCTCACTCCAAATTGGAAAAAAAAATCCTTCTAGATACATTGTCAGGAAATATTTCCTGGAAATTTTTGGTTTTGACAAATTAGCGTTTTCCAAGAGAAAGGCTTTCTCTGGATCTGCTAGCCAAAATCTAATTAAAACTTGTGTTCTGGTGATGAGTAGCCTTAAAAAAAAAACTGGTTTTTTTAGATTCTCTTAGCTTCTAATATACTTGCAGATTTTAAACATGAAATGACAATATAGATTTTAGTGTTTTCATTTCTTAGACATGCAGATTCGGTTGTTGTCGACCATAGCTAATTCTCCCAGGAAAGGAGAGCAGTTCCCATGTGTTTTGAAATGCTACAAGTATGTAACCAGGGCTGGAAGTGCTATTTTAAACAGTCATATCAGCAGAGCTTGCTGTAGGAGATAATATGTCACAAAAGGGAGTATGACATCTAGTTTCACCTAGAAGATAAACCTTGAGTAGATATGCAGGGAGAAACAAGACTGTCAGGCTGTCCTTGAAAAGAATGGCCTATATTAATGAAGAAATGTACTCCAGGGCATATGCTATTTGGAATATTTAATTTCATCTTCCAACTTGTCTGATCTGCTATGAAGAATATAGTAGGGAAACGGTAGTTGTGTGAAGTCTCCCGCACGTCGCGATTTCAGAGTGGGCATCTCGCTGCTTTATTTTCAGAAAGGTCACAGCCTCAGAAATTCATGTCTGAAAAACCCAGACCTCCGACTGAGAAGTTTCCCCGGCACTATTAATATAACCTCCACACACATTTGAGCAGGGCTAGCACAGCATCGTGCGTATTCCAAAAAGCCTTCTCCATCAGCACGAGAGCTAATTCACCCTTCCCTTCCCACTCAAATACCCGTGCAGAACCGTATTCTGCTGACAGAATTACAAGATAATTATAGTTAGGTGTTTTGCATTCACTTAAGTTAATCTACCACTTTTATTCTTCATTGTTCTTTTAATCAGGCGGGAGGCACTTCAGTTGTTGTCAGGTGGATTATTTTTCAGTCGCTGACTATGCTCCTCTTCTTCATACTTGTTAGGGCGCTTCTGGCTTCCTGACAGACGTACAAAGAAAAATACTTATATTATCTAAAATGAAATATGTGTTTCTCTTTCAGGTCTGGATGTTGATGGAATATACAGAGTTAGCGGCAATCTGGCAACAATACAGAAGTTACGATTTGTTGTCAATCAGGGTAAGTGATTCCTCCACCCTGGTAATGTTTTGTTTAGTACTTAACTGTCTCAGATGACAGTATTTCAGAATCTGCTATACATTAGTGGCATAGAACGATGAGCCGTGTTTTGGAAAAGAGAGGGGAGAGAAGGTGGAAAGATATTGCACAGAGGGAAATGTCAGCTAGGAGAGAGGAAAAACAGCAGAGTAAGCAGGGGAAGATAGTAGTTAAACAGGAGATGAGAAACAAAAAAAAAACTCAGAAAAACAAAGAAAAACGAAGGAAATTGATACATGAAATAACGTGGCAGAAAACAAAGCATATGTAGAAACTAAAGACTTAAAGTGACGAAAAAAAAAAGATTAAAAGAAAAAATAGCAGATTGTTTGGATGTTGAAAGTTAAACAAACCCAAAAGTAGAACAGGGATCCAAAGTAAAACAACAAAAGAGAAAAAGGTGTTGAAAAGAACTGAAAAGGAAATACTAAAATTAGGGTTGTGGCTCTGTCAGAGTCAGTGGAAGATTTGTTACTGATTTTGAAGAGACAAAGATTTGACCCCAGGCAATGAGAAGAGGAAAGCTGAATATTCAGGGGACCTGAGAACCAGAATTAGAACCAACCCGTATATATTTACTGAACATGTTTCCACAGATTTCACATATGATGAACATATTTTCATAAATGCAAAAGAACATTTCCAACAGATATGGCCTAAATATATCTAACATTGATCAATAGATGCTATTGGAGGTGTGGAAGCTGATATCAGGAGATAATTAGGATAAATTAAACGGAATCACACAAAGTTATTGAGGCTGGAAGAGACCTCTGAGATCATCAAGTCCAGCCTATGATCCAACACCACCACCCTGGCCAGACCACGGCACTGTGTCAAAAACTTTGCTGAAATCAAGGTAGAGCACATCCACAGCCTTCCCCTCATCCACCAGGCAGGACACCCAGTCGTAGAAGGAGATGAGATTGGTCAGGCAGGAATGACAAATACATTCACCTCTCCAAACAGTGTACTACTATTGGCAAAGACTAAGTATCCCCACATGTAGTAGTGTAGCAAATATTATTGATGATAGTGAACCTCCTGGTACTACATAATGATAAAATATTTTGAATTAATCAAGTATAAATATGAAACTGCTGAAACATTTTCTCCTGTCTATCAACACTCCTAAAGTTACCTGGAGGGTCTTACCAGAACTGCTCAATATTTTGTATTGAATGTGTTTTCTGGGAGATGATAACTCCTAAGAGAACAACTTCCTTAGTTAATTTATATATAAACTAAGATTTTTAGCTCAAAAAAATCTCAAGAAAGTGAGATATATGAGGGGTATAAAAATATTCCCCCTCCAAGCCTCCATTTACATCTCTAGGGAAGGTTTCAGGGGATTGGTAGATGTTTGGCTCCTCCTGAGCTGCTCCAGATCAGTCTTGTCTTCATCTGAAACTGGAGGGTGAATTCTGGTTTATGAGGAATCAGTATTTATGCCAGTAAATTCAATGAGACTGAATAAATCATCAGCCTCATGGTTTTGACTCATTACTTGGGTTCCCTTAGATTTATAGTTGTTGGGTATTTTTGTGTCGATAATGTAGTCTGCCTTAGCTTTTAAATGACCATATGCTGTATTTTGTTTGGAGACAGAGAGGCAAACCCAGGATTTTCTATCCTTCTTCACTGCATAGGATCTTTGCTCAGGATAAAATGTGCCATAAAAATAATGGTCCTGTCTATCATGTCTCGTGGCATCCAAAGGTTAACGTACTTGAGGTTAATGTTACCGCTCAAGTTTTCACCTAAAACAGATGGGCTGATGCTGTACAAGCTAGACAGAAGTCTATGCTGGCTTTTTGCAACACAGAGGTACCAGGCACATTTTTCTTCTGGTTTATACTACCATGAAAAATTAATATATAAAAGAGAAGTTAATAGTACATTAAAGCCATTCTGACACTGGCTGCTTAGGGCACACACAAGAAATTTATTTGTTGAGTGACCAAAGAAAACCCAAAGAAAACTAGTGCCCATGGAGAACTATGTTACAGTCTTGAAAGTTGTGATTATCGCTGTTTCTTACATCAACCTTTACTGACACAACTGTGGCACTCATGCATTTCATATAACAACAAGATATATTTTTGATGGGAATTAGTCCCCCGTTACACGTTCTTTAAAATCTTAGCTATAAAAATACCTAACCAGGTCTGTACTTAGCCTTTCTTCAGGTAAATGCCTGCAGAAATGCCAAATTTCATCTCCTGTGAACCCTAATGCCACTTTGAAGTCCTCAGAGGTGACACCAACACCACGTGAGGGGAAATGGGAGAGTCCAGCAATTCCATCCCCAAAGGCTAATCCAGTAATTTTTAGCTGGAACATTCAAGAATTAACGCAGGCACGAATAATGGCTTTAAGATAACAGGCCGCTCCTTCAATTGCTTAAATATCATTTTGCCTAGTTGGTAGGTAGGAACCTTCAGGCAGGAAAGAGTCCACTGAGTAATGGTGTACCTGTGAAAAACACTGTGGATAGATGGCGGGGACAGGAATTATTTAACATGTGCTTGGAGGGGCAAAAGCAAGTCTTGTCCTGATATCCCCAAGAGCTTGCTGTCCCCTGTCACTTAGATGCTGAGGACAGCAGCAGTTTCTGACCCTTTCATTTTTCAGCAGTTAACAGTGGGAAAGCAGTATTTATATATATATATGATTTTCCCAGAGATTTTTATTTTATCATTTTACTTAAAGTTTAATTTAATTATAAATGCAAACAAGTGTTCTGAAAAAGCCTATTTACATTGCAGAGATTGACTATGCAATCAGTTCTTATACGGGCCAAATACTTAGTAGGATCTTTCTTCCTGCTTGCTTTGCCATTGTGTTACACCTACATTTATAGGCTATAAATAATATGTATCACATTGAAAATTAAAGATCATAGAAGATACTCTAGGCTGGTTGCCATATAAAAGTATTTTTTAATTAGAATAATCATTAATTAGAATATAGCAAAGCTTTATTTGGCTCCTTTTCCTGCTACCATTAATGTCATCTGCAGCATCCAAAATGAAATAAGAGAGAACTGGTGAATATGAAAAGAAACCAGACTAACAGTTTGACAGCTTTATCATTAAAAAACTAATAAGAACAGTAAAAATCTAAAAAGACTTTTGAAATTGTTGATCTCTGGGGTTGAGGATAGGCTTACAATAAAAACAAGTCTTGTATCTTTTTTAATTCTTTGAATATACTTTGTGCTTCATTCCCATTTCTAGAGGTAGGCAGCTCCTGAAGAGGGCTTTGACCTTGCCAACATGAGCATCAGCAGAACAAACTACCTTATTTACTTTATCCCTTTCACAGAGTTTTCTTTTTCTATAAAAGTCTATTGATATCACACCTTTTTTGCTTCTGTGCAACGGGATTATCTTTTATCTGTGATTTATTTTCCCATTAAGAGCTGAAAAGATCGGTTGATCATAAGAGGACCAGGCTATAACATATCTCAGCACTTTCAAAACTCTAAGTCATCATTTTTCAAATCACTGAATCAAGGCAGCAGAGGCTGTTTGGACCAAACTGACATCAGGGAATTTGTACTTTTCCTAGTCTACAAGCACTGAAAGAATTTTAGTTTTAGAAGCTAAGTTTCTAGTCATCTTATATTCTTGTCTAAGAACCTATGGTAAAGGCTTCTATAACAGCCAGAGACACTGACTGAGGGGGCCATTCCTCTTATGCTTTCCATATTATTACTTAAGTCTAATAGTTGCAATCTTAAAAAAAAACATAGAAAAATTAAAAAGCTTTGGTACTTGGAAATTCTTTAGGGATTTTGTGAAAACAGAAAAATATGGAGGAAGGGAGGACTTTTGCTGATTTTAAGCACAGTCCAGTAAGTGAAAGCCCATATACATATTTATAAGTATATTCTTTTAATTCACACCTGTAGGAAAAAAGATAATGTACTGTCAATGGGACTGCTTAAGCCACATAAAGCGTGCTGGCAGCTCCAGGGTATGAGGGTACCACTGGAAAGACCTGTTGTTTTGGCCCAAAGCCCCAGGGTGGGGTTGGCGTGGGCAGGGCTGGGGGAGCCCCAGCTGGGGTTGCTCAGGGCCATCAAGGCACCGCTCGATGAAAGTGGGGGCAGGTGGGAGATGCTTCTCGAAAGTCAAAGTGAGGCAAAATTGCCTGAGAAAGCAAAGCAAAAAAAAAGGAAAGAGAAGATTCTCCATCCATAAGGATGCTAGTTTGTAAGGAAAATGTGACTTTGTGAGGTGTGCTCTGCTCAGGCCTGTCCTGTTGATACACACCATGAGACAATGGGGTAAGGGTCTTCTCTGTGCTAAAATCTCTGGGTTCTTTGTCCTGCTTGCATACACCTGTCCCAGCAATGCCCTATTGCCCTCTGGGCTTGAAGTCCAGAGATACCTGGGTGAGGAGGTAGATGGTTATGTTTTTGTGCCTCCTGTGCTAATCTGCTGGGTAGCTGGGAAGGTGTTCTGTTCCTGCGACTGTCAAACAAGCATTTTTTGTGAGTACTAAATTATCTGGAAAAAAAAATGGAGCTATAAAGAGTTCATAACACATTGCTGAAACACTAGGATTCTATCCTAACGCATATATGTTCAGAGAAACTAACCATAGGAATACAAATTTCAGTACCTGTTGGTTCATTCAGTAAGTTAGCTCAGTCAGTTGAGCGTAGCGCTAACAATGCTAAGGTTGTGGGTTTGATTCCTGTTCAGTCCCCATGTGTTGCCTGATCTAGTCGAGAGGTGGCGTCCCTGGCCTCAGGGAGGCTGGATTAAAATGATCTCTAAGGTCCCTTCCAGCCTAGGCCATTCTATGATTCAGTAAGTGGTGGTTCATGCATAGTACACGAGAGTTCCTAATAGTCTTTCTATCTGATGCTTTGTTTGCAAAATACTTGGTATTTGCTGTAGAGTTGACCTTTGCATCCCGTTACTTCATTTGAAATACCTTGTGCGTTAACTGCAAAACACCGTGTATCATCCAAAGGTCAATTACTGTGTTTTTACAACTTGGTTACTATACTTATGTACCAAAAGAGGGGGAGATATGAATTTTTACAAAGGCTAAATATTACGTTGTTGTAGAGAGGTGCATTTCCTATGGAATATGGAAAAAGCACAGCCAAAGGTATTTGGATTGATAACTGCACTGGGGAAAAAGGTGAATTTAAACTAACACTGGAATTACCTCCAGTTAAACAAAAAACATTTTGGCAAAAAAAAAAAATTCTGTTGTTTCTTCTATAAGAATACACTGGAATATAATTTAGTTTAAGAAAAATTAAAAGTAAAATTTAAACCACAAATACGTGAACTGATTGAGAATATTTATTAATTAAATAATTTAATAATAAAGAAAATGCCTACTTGATTAATTGTTACAGAGTAAAAATTACAATAAAACTGTCTTGATCAGTGCTTTGCAGAAACACCATTACTGTCTGTGCAGTTGTTTAACAAGGATTTAATTGGAAAGATAAGTGAATGCACATTTAAAAGTATTGTTAATTTGCTTTATAATCACCCCATCCTTCACAGTATTGACAGCACCAGGCACAAACCCCTTTCTCTTTTGCAAGTATTATTTTCCATATGTGCACAATAAATTCTGAAGCAGTAATTGGAAATTTTATGGATTTCAACATACCTAGTGTTTTGAGTTTATAGGTGTCATATCCCTTCTGTAAAGGTAGCTCATATGTGGCATTTTAAGAAAAATCGTTGCTTTTTTCTTACCCATGGGCTGTTTTGGAGACTGTGGTGTGGTAGTTTGCTGATTTTTTAGTTTGGGTTTTTTTTTTCTTTTATCTAACTCCTATTTACTTTTCCTTTCCACTTGAAATATCAACAAAATCCTCATTACAACATTATTTTTGATTTGATAAACAACAGCCGTCAAAAACTGTAATCTTCAATATGTTTATATTCCATCTGTACTTATATTTATTGTTCTAAAATGGCTTGGATTAATCTAATTGACAAGTAAGAGCCCAGACCATATGAGCAGCTAAGGATGATACCTTTAACCAGCAGGATTCTTCAACCGTACTGACATGTTCTTTATCAATGAACTACAAGAAGAGAGGAACAAATCTTCATATTTTATTATATTTTTTTTTTAATGTTTCCGATTATGTGTGCTTGCTGGGACCATATGTCTGAGCCTTGACTATCAGGAACTAGAGTGGTTTCCCAATGGGCTCAGCCTCAGTGGGCAGAGCTTGTGGAGCTGATGCAAGACTGAAGCTGCCTTTGAAATGGAGCTGCCAGGTCAACAAAAATTGGCTGGTTTTGAAGCAAATGTTTAGAGGGGAAAAAAGCAGCTGGGGTTGGGGAGGAAGAAAGAGAGGAGAGGACTGGGCTGGGGAAGAAGAAAAGAAAAGAAAAGAAAAAAATAAAGCAGCTCTCTTTCACATCTTTGTTTCAAGAAAGAAGTAGAAAAAAAATTAATCAAACACCCAAGCGGACCAAACTCCCCATTGAAAAATAACTGAGTCTTTCCATTCACCCAATATATCCCTTAGAAAAGCAGCTCCGGTCCTGCCCTTAACTCTGTGGGCAGAGAAGAGATCTCTGTCAGCTCCCAACTAAAAGAAAAAAAAAAAAAGAGGGAAACCCAGAGGGATTTGTTTTCTCTTGTGGTCACTTTCCTTCTTGTTTGTGGGTCGTTATTTTTTTGTGCATATCCACTAGTGAGATTTCCCATTTTATTCTGCCATCTCATACATTTTTCAGATGGCTTAAGAGGTTATTGAGTATATTTTTCAGGCAGATCTGAGTATGCTTAGAAACATGTGAATGTGTCTTGGTTGGGATCTAACCTCAGAGCCATCCTCCAGCCTTCGTGGCTTGATCTTCATGTGATCAAGCATGGCCCAGCCAGCAAAAACGTCCTCGCTTCTGCCAGCAGTTCTTCATGGAATCAGTCTCACTGGGAAACCAGTAAGAGTGGTCCAAAGTTCGTGTTGGAAATACCAGTCTCAAACTGGGTTACTCGCTAGCTGAGAACCAAAATGTCTTGAAAGCCTTGAGTCAAAAATAGGGGTTTTTTCTTTCTTTTTCACACTTCCCTGGCAAGCACAGAAAATAAAATGGACTGAAGAAATTTTCAGAAATAATTATAAAACAGCTTGTTTCTGGGTTAAGACCTGCATATGCCAAGCTGTAGCCAAGAATTTTTTTTTTTAAATAAATATTTCCAAGCCTTAAAACTCTTACAACAGAATACTTTAATTGAGCCCACAGTAGCTGGTCAATCAATTAATATGTGCATGTTAGTGATGTGGGTTCTTCTCTTTTCTCTCTGTGCCTGAACATCTATTTTAAGTTTCAGAATATTTTTCTTTTTTTAATTCAAAAGAAGGTGCGATTTTCATATTTTACCATTCTCTTTCAAAAGGGGAAATGGGGGGAATATAGTACCCCAAACAGTAATTTGTAAATATAAGTCAGGTGATGAAATATGCTGGAAGCATTAGTTTTAGTAAACAAGGCTTTGAACTATTTTGTAAATAATATAAAATAAAGGGATAACAGAGATAGAATATTAATGTTTTTCCAATGTAACTTATTTTGTTCCCAGTGTGAAAGAAAATAGAAACCGAGGAGGGAGAGATATAATCAAAATTATAAGTTTTGATTTCCTGATCTGCAACTCTAGATGCTGTACAATTTGTTCTACCAACGGTCTTGTCACATTTTTCTTTTCAATGGTGTGATGAATAAGTCAGAAGAATGGGGCAGAAGAGGCAGTAAACTAGGTTAATGTGGTCAGCCGCAAACATGTCATGGATTTTATGGCATGTATTGTATGATCAAGCATTTAAGACACGCCTTTCATTTCTTTACTAACCACAGCACTATTTGCTTTACAGTAGCTTCTTGCTTAGTAACACTTCAAAAAGTCGAGGAGCTTCTTGATAACCCCTCAAGGAGTGTTATTTAGAAGGACTGTAGCACACTGTAGCAAGGGATTGCCTTTTTTGGGGGAGGATGCTCGCCATTGTCATGGGTGACTCTTTGTCTGGGTGTGTTTTTCTGATAGTAACGCCGCAGGAAATGCCATTTCGCAGAGCTCCGAAATAACAAGGAAATGAAATAATTTGTTAAAAGTATTAACAGGAAAGCTGATGATAATTTTTAGGATAATCAAGTAATCTGCAGAAGCTGGGGGTTGCCAGGCTTGCTTATAGCCTAACTGAACCGAGTATCAAAAGTATCCTGAGTGGGATGATCTTGTGCTGGAAGGAGATGTATATGTTGGAGAACTAAGTGGCACAGTCCTTACTTAAAGTTGGTCAATGTCTCACAAGACCATGGTGTGGCCTAATATTTGGGGTGTTTTTCTCCCTTGTGGTCAATATCTATAATTCTGTGGTTTGTATGTGAGGCTAGCTGACAAATATGAGCTCGCAGTGGGGTGTGCAGCAAAAAGGGAGATGTCATATGTGGAGGTTTGTTATGTAACGTTATAGAGGGTGGCAGGGAACGAGGAGTTACCATACCACAAAGCTGGGCTTTATCATGGTATTTGCGGTCTTCTGTATATGGAGAACTGGGGAAATCATAAACGCTGTGGTAGATGTAACAACTGTTGTGAGTAACGAGTGATTCTAGTTTGGGGGGAGGATGGGACACTTTGGTAACACATTCCACTGTTGTACTCCATTGGTTATTTTAGTGGGAAGCGAGAGTGCTGGGGACAAATCAGGACATCACTGGGGGCCAGACTGGAAAATATTCAAACAGAAAACATCCAGAAGAAAAAAAAAAAAAAAAAAAGAGGAGAAAATATAAAATACATGATTCTGTGAGAATTGGAATCTTCTCTTTTTATCAGGAAACCTATGCTCTTCAATTGTCTCATTTGTGGATACAGACTATCCGTGCTGACAAAAATTAGTCGTCTTAAGAAATTTTTTAGTCAGTCATAACATCAATTTTTAATGGATTTAGAATTAAATATTCCTCTTTTTTTTCTCCCTTTTTTTTCTTTATTCATTTTAAGGTATTACTACTGTGGAAAAAAAAAATAGCATTTTTTGCACAAGCAAATTAGCACAATCCAGGAAAACATCTTCTCTTAACAAATTCTTTGGACATTTGGGTCTTGATTCAGTTATCTAATTATTGATATTTAGTGCCACCTGAGAGCATGCAGAATATCAGAATGACCCTCACAAGGCTAGCAGGTCTAGCAGACAGTTGTGCCCTTGGAAATCAAATGATAAAAGTTGGGTGATAGTGCTTACAGCATTTAAGAGACATTAGATATCTATATTTAGGCAAATCGATATTTTTTTTACTTGACTACACATTTGTCTTTTTCCCTTAAAAAATTAAAAATCATATATAGGTAAAAAAATATTGCCTATCTAATGGGAAACTTATTTTTTTAAAAAAAATATCTTTAAGAAATCCTGATATACAGAAGTGTCATATCCCACTGCCCTGAACAAATATATGCTACATACATAAATAAAAAAAAGAGATATTCCTTTCTCCTCCTCTCCCATATCTTAATTTGCACTTTAGATTTATTATTGCAGGAATTATTAAAGATATTGACTTAAACACTTAGGTAGTCACACTGTATTTTAATTTCAAAGTTATGCGTGGAACCAGAGTCTTAAAAGTGAGAACATAGCATAGCTCTCAGTTGAGTTTTCAGCTCTCATCTGAATGTTAACACCATTCAGTCTGTAGCGTGCCTGTTGTCAGCAAATGTAACAAGGATTGTTCAGATCTCTTGAGATCAAAGGTCCTGTTTCCCAACTTTACCATAATCATCAGAGCCTAATGAAAACCCTCTGTGTGGACAAACACCTCGGGGTTAGTTGTGAGAATGATGCCTTTTGAAATCAACCTACAAATCCGTGGTTCTAATTTCAAGCATTGTTTCTTCTTCATATAATTATGACTATTATTTCTACAACAGAACTACAGTAAGATTTTGAAATAATCAGGATGTGGAGAATTGAATATGGTCGAATAAATATTTTATAATACTTTTTTCCCTTCTACTTCACAAGCAGTGTCCAAGATGCAGCCAAATGTGCTAGTTTATACTCCTTTTCTGTTGAATACTTTTTTTTTCCCCCGCTATTATGAGCTGACATAACGTGGAAGACTCAGCTCATCCATGAGTTGCACCCTGGGCTGACATTGGGACACATATGGACAGGAGATATTTTGGGGTGAGAGTAGCCTGGAGCTAGGTTATGCCAAAATCCTGATGTAAAGCTCAGCAGACACTAAGCGGAGCATTCCTCACCTCTTGCAAGCTGAGTAAAGATTATAACAAGAGGCATCTTTAACCTGAAACCAGTTAAATGTTGTTTCCAGAACTGGTCACAAATGAGTTCATCACACTTTTAAATCCCATGAACTGTAAAGACTGTACTGGGTAGGCTGTTAGAAAGTGGGAGGAAAAAAAATGTCTTAAAGAGAAAAAGATAGTGCTATTGCTAGAGATCTTTTTTTTAATGTACCAGACATATTTTTTTTTTGGTGTAATCAGATAATTAAAAAACAAACAAACAGGGATTTCAAAACACATTTCCATCAACCAACATTATGTGTTTATGATACAGAAGATTGAGAATGACTTAATTAAGCAGATAGCAGTGAAGAGAAGATGGATGCGAGGAGGAGGAGTTTCCTTGCTCTTGGTGTAACTTTCTTTAGCTGGTGTCAGGATGCCTCTCTAGAGACAGCATCGAAGCAAAAGGAAAATACAAGAGAAAAATGACACGAGGATTATATCACTGTGGTGCTGAAAGCTATTTCTTACTGTAAGTTAGGTGCTTGCTCAGTGTTTTGTTCAAGGATAATGTTGACATCAGCTGAGGAGACAGGATAACTAGTTTCAAAATAAATAGTAGCCAGTGCTAAGAGAAATGGGGCCCTATAGGAGCTGAATAACTTTACCTAAAGCTGCATGATTCTGGGTTTCTGGATTTACAGGTGGGACAGGATGGAATTGATCCTATCTAAAAAAAAAAAAGGTACAATTAGTAGGGCAAACTGGAGATATGAAAGTACACAAGGGCAACTGGGCTAAAGAGTGATCAGAAAAAGATACCTGAAATAGGTGAAAGAGCAACATCAGGACTTGTGGTATCATCATCTGTCCTGCTGTATCTGGGGAAAGAAATTTACCTTTGTCTTTCCCCTGTTTAGCGCTTTGCAGAAATGAAGATGCTAAAGCAACTTAGAGATATGTGTTTTTGAATCAGAGCCACATGATAAAGCATTCAAACATGATGCAAATAATTGCAAACCGATGTATCCAGCAGGTTGGGTTTTGTTTGTGGGGTTTTTTTTAAATAAATAATTTAGCTTTACACATGGGCAATCCTTGCTAAAAATTGCAAATCAGAACTCTTATGTTGGAATGTATTTTATTTTGTTAATGGATTCACTAATATGAAAGGCATCTAATTGTATAATGTATTATTAGTCATTTTCTTTGGCATTCTATTAACTTTAAATAATTCTAATATTTAACATTTTATAACATGCACAACAAAGTTCTATCTCCAGCAGAGGAAGAAACATGCATTTATAATAAAATTTTCATAACTCTTTCTACTCTGTATGTTTTGATACATATTTGAGCAGAAACATTGAAAACTGAAGTGTAAAATAACAAGGCATGTTAGAGGGCATTTAAAAAATATATATTGTAATATACCGTAAACATGAGTGCTAGGATATAATTCGGTACAATTAACTTATTTTAAAATTGAGTCACGTATAAAGTGTGATAGGATATAACTAAGTGCATCTACTAAATGTATTTTCAATGATAGCTGAGCTGGAGTGTATGAAATGGTGATTAATGCCGACTAATGGAAGTGGCCTCCACCACAAGTTGTGAGCACTGTGGTTGTGGCGGAGTGTAATAACCACACACAGAAATGCTGATAATCTCCAGTAAATCCCCAAGTTTTCCTGGGCTGGAAATAAGATGATAGGTCACATTAGAAATTTTCTCCTTATGGCATTCTTTTTCTTTTGTTTTAGTAGGTCAGATCTTATTCCCAAGTGTTGTGGAAGTATTATGGGAACGAGCAATGTCTAAGCTGCTTAACAAATGCACACTTTCCCCACACCAATCTGTTTTCTGGGGACAGCCAGGCTAGTGCTGTACAGCATCCTCTCGGTTGGGTGCTATTAATGTTAATAAAATGCACTTAGCACTTAACATCTCGAGATCTCAGAAGAGCTTGCAGAGCAGCATCATTATCTTTACATTATGGGTATGGAAAATGAAGGATAGGGAGAGTAAAAGATTTGCCGAAGTTTCCATGGTAAATCAGTGACAGGGCCAGGAGCGGAGCCAAAATCTGTTGATTTACAGTCAGTCTCCTATGTAGTGTGCCGTGCCATTTCACCAAACTCCATTTGCCAAGCCCCTACTGTGTACAGAGACTGCAGACAAGGCTGCAGTCGCCCTCTGAAATGTGGATTTGGGGCTCTAGAATAAAGCCAAGACAAATTAGATCTTCAAACGCAGGTGTCCCCTGTGATGCGTCTCCAAGCGCAGGGCCACCTGCGTGATGGACAGCGGTGCAAAGATCCATGGATAAGCTGCTTTAAATTCCTCCGTGCTGGGGCTACAGAGTAAAGGGGCCTAGTCCCTGGGGAGCTGCAAGTACGTTTTACATGCGAATGAAGTCCTGGTTTTCATTCCTGCGGTCTCGCGTTGCATTGTGTTTCACATGACTAAGCCTTGCGGAGGTCCGTGTTTGCACCGAGTGTTTTGTAGTTGCTTTTGAAAATGACTACATTGAGATAATATATGAGCAGATATGTATGTTGAAGGGCTTGTGCTAACGTCTCTGCGAGATACCAAAATACTACTCGTTATATTTAGCAAGCAGGAAAATGAGGAGCTGAGGAAAATGAGGAAGTTTGTGATGATTCAGGGATACAAACCAAGCCTCCTTGTCTCAAATCTTTTGCCCTAGCCCCAGGGTTGTCCCCTTTTGGGCTCCCTTAGGGGGCACAACACTGGCCAAAAGCTACAAGGAGCTGGATGTCTTCCACCATGGAGCACAAGAGCAGACAGACACCCAAAGGATGATTTTGGTCAACGTGCTCAGCCCTTGTGGTCAGGCATCCTCCCTTGCGGGAATGAAGCATCTTTAGATTCCCCTTCATGGTGTTACGTTTTTGTTTACAGTAATTGTATCAGTTGTAATGATAATGTCAGTGATTAATTTCTTCAGAGTGTTTGCATGTGTGTTCCTATGTTTCAAGAGATTGCTCGAGGAGCAAAGGTGTGTAGCAAACAGGGCAGCAAGGAATCATTTATGTTAGATTAAGGGGAAAATGCCATGCCTTCTAGCCCTCTGATTGTGTCTCTGGGATTCCTGCAGGGCCATGTCTTCCTCTGACTGAGCTCGAGTGCTTTAGTTTTCAGGTTAAACATAATCCAAGACACTGAGTTATCTACGAGGGGGTATTGCCCCTCTGCTGAGCCTCCATGCGTGGCTGCACTGCTCAGTCCTCCTTCTGCTGCAGACAGCATTTATCCTTTGCATCTGTTCTTCCCCCGGCTAAATCAGTTTTATCCACCTCTGGTCCCGTCTCGGCCAAGTCTGTATTTACTGAAGTGCTTCCCATAGTTCATCAACTCGAGTTTGCTGCAAAGGTGCTGCAATTCCGGCATCTGCTTACTTTCTTCCCACTACTGGACTAAACGTTTGGGGTTCTGCCAGAAGAAGACAGGGCCGCGTAGTGCCATGATTTAATAGAAATACCAGTCGATAGCTCTTTGTTCTCTAACAGACTTTTTGGCTGCAGCCACAGTGAAAAGGTGTGTGCATCTGAACTCAGCTTGGCTATTCACAGCTCCACAAACCTGTGCCTGTGTCTGCATACAACTTGATGTTTGTTTGGTTTTTTTCCCCACCGTACATCCAAATAGGTCCTTAAAATCTCAGCTATTCTTTCTCTCTCATCCTGGTAAGTGATATCAGAGAGCTTTGGAAGATTTTAGGTTTGCACTGAGGCTCATACTGCTATGTAATTTTGTCTATCTGTGCTGTTGAAGATGAAGATTTTAGGTCAGACTTTGTATTAATAAAAAAAAAAAAAGAGCAAGCTAATATAAGGTGGACAACTTCATTATACATCCCTATGCATTTAAAAGTCCCAGTTGAAAGAGAAAGTAAGATAGCAAGAAACACAAACGTGTTGGATTATTTCTTGTTAAGCAAATGTAGTACTGTGAAAGATTGACAGCACGGGAATCTGGAGTCCTCCATTTATCCACACTTCATTTCTAATATCTGACTTCAACAGCAGATTGTAACCATAGAAAGGCTATAGACTCTGGGTGAAATGGCACTCCCTTTTGGATCCAGTTTCATAAAAGAAAACAATTATTCACAGAATGCACGTCTTTATTCTTTATTGCACATTTCAAAGTCTCCATGAATACTCATTTGCATGTGACAGCTAATGCTGCATCTTGTATTGGCCAGTAAGAGGCATGATTGCACTAAATTGGAAGCAGCAGGCACAGGTTTTCTTTTAAGAATGGGGGTGGGGGTAGCCATCCACTCGTACTGTTCTCAAGTCTTCAGTCAAACCGGTTTTAGAACAGTTGCAAGTCTAGTTACTGGGATAATAAATCCTAAATTAACTGAATATGCAGATTTCACTTCCATTAGGTTACACTCTTTAAATTGACATACCCTTCACTTTATCTTTTGTTAACAACCCCAACTTTTAAAGCAATTGCAAAAGGGAGAATTGAAAATACTGAGCTCGTACTTCAGGAGTGAAAAACGAGGACAGTAACATTCTCCAAACTGATGTTCTTATTTCTTGTTTCCCCTCTTTCTTTTTTTTTTTTTGATAAACCCAAATAAATGCATTTGCTCACCCTGTATAATTTTTCCCAATGATCTTGTTATCTGAATGACACACAGGATAGCAGAATCCCAGCAATGCAGAAAGGCTGCTGCCGGCAATGCTTACAATAAAAATCTATGTACACAGCAGCAACAGAAAATATTTATTTGGTAACACGTTTCTATTGCCTTTTGAAATGCATGCAGTTTTGACTCCGAAGCACTGGAAGATATCGAGATAAATACTTCTATGGTTTCTAAGTAATCTCTTTGAAAATTATCTGGACTATAATGGGGACAAAAGCAGCTCCTCGAAAACTACCCGAAACTCACTGTTTTCTTAAATGTAACCTCCCAGCAAAATAAGAGAGAGTAGGAAATAGCTGCTTATAAAAGTGAGGATGTTAAGAAAAACACCTTGAAAAGGTTTACTATAGAAAGCAGTGTATCGTGATCGTTTCTTTCCAAAAAGTTAAAATTGAAAGTTGCTTCTTTTTTTTTATTTCCCGACAGCAAAAAGGCTGTCACGTTTTTCATTAGAAAGCCCTAAAATGCCAGCTGAATTGTAGCTAAAACATCAGAAAGTTTTTCATGCATGCAGTTCAACGATGAAATTACCTGCAGCATGCTTTTTTCCAGCAAGAAATCCGCGTAAAACAATTGCATTCCAGTAACCGACAGGACTTACTTTATAAGATGGATTTCAAAAGATCTGGAGGCTTCTGTTCCTTATAAAACTATGCCAAAGACTATTTAAGTGGCCAGTAATATAAACATTATGCTACTAACACTGAACAGTTTATCACATAAATATAATTGTCTTCTTTTAGAAGAATAATAAAAGCCGAATCCATATGTTAGAGATTATTTAAAATTGTTTTCTGCAAGATGTATTAATCCCAGTGAAGAAGCAATTCTTCTACTATAGGAGTATAACAGCAGTTTTATTTTATTACGTTGTCATTGTTTAATTTGTTTGTTCCCAGTCGTAGTTTCACAGATTTTTATGAACTGTTACTTTTATGGAAAGTCAAGTTACAAATGATGGACGCTGTTTGCTTTCAGGAAAAGAAAGGTCATGAAGGTAGATAATGTATTTATTTATTTACTTACTCTACTCAACTTCTAAAGAAATCCCTCAATTCTTAACAGAAGCTAAAATAACTTGTGGTTTTTAGACCCAGGAGGCACATATTTTGATACTGCTCCTCTGCAACACTGCTAGCTCTGCAGTCTATTCAAATTTGGGAGTAGAATTTAAAGCTCGGATAAACAAGGTTTGGTAGCAATGGCTGTGCCGAGCTTACAGTTTATCTTTACAGAAATGTGATCTTGCAGCTAAATGTCATTTTGTGTATTTGTTTTTATGAATTTGAGCTAACCACTACAGCAATAACTTATTTGCTAGAAAACTCACAGTTCTACTTTGGACTGTTATTTTCCGTGGATTAAAAGAAGCCTTTTTTCTTTTTTTCTTTTTTTTTCCTTTTTTCTTTTTTTTTTTAGTTTCCTAGGTAAAAGTAAGAACTAATTTTTAATTCCTCTCTTATAGAATTTAAAATTATTAACTGCCATGTGCGAACCTGAACTCTAGATTACTCAGAGTGTAACTAAATGACGAGACTTTAAATAACTGAGACAAAAAGCAGCTCTCAAAAATTGACTGTTTAAATGTAACACGGAAAAAAGGCTTAAGCTGCTGAAATATTTTGGACATGTTTTCATCTGTAAATGAGGCTGAAATATCTGGCCTATTTAAACATGAACAAATCTAAAAGTATTTTCATTTTAAAAAATAATTATAGCAGCCCCACCAATAAAAGTATTTGTAAGTCACCTCGAAAGTAAATGTGAGTGCATAAGGTTAAGTATATGAAGTATTTAAATTAAAATCAAAATCAAAATACAAGATTATTTTTAAAGAAGTTAATATTCCTTTTTTGCTTCATAGTTAAATCATTGTTATCAAATATGCGAAATACAGGAGAGGCTTTCTGAACTCGCGTGTATAATGATTGATTGTAAGAGCCGAAAGGAATTTCTCTGTGCTAGAAAATACACATTTTCTGCCTTCTTTTAACCAGAGTCTTCATCAGCTGGAATACTACCAAGTTTCTTATTTACTGTCCATATCCCAATAGGATGCACATTGCCATTGCTTGCTGGAATCAGGATCGGACTCTACAAACAGTTATTGTCTGATTATTATTTTTTCTTTTTTTTTATTTTAAGAAGTGGGTTGTGGTTTGAAGATTGCTTTGACTGAAGTTATTCCCCAGCAAAGCTCAGTCTCATGTTTGCTCTGTGCTGTACTGCTTTTAGTCTGTCCACTGTGGATTAAGATAGCTTTTACCTAAGGAAAGCAAATCAAACCACAAAATCATAGGGGTTTTTTTTTTACCCTTTAATCCTTGTCTACACTCTTCAGGCTGGAGAATGTGATATGTATTAATACATACATATTTGTATACACATACAAGTCTGTGCTTAAAGAGACACTAACTCTAGGTATCTGAGGTTTAATGTGGGGTCTTGTGCTAGTTAATCTCTTTGTGCCTCTGTTTCTCACTCTATCTTCTTTCTGCTTTAATTATTTAGATTATAAACTTTTTCTCACTCTCACTCTGTGTTTTTATAACGCCTGACATAATGGAGCATGACTCTTATTAGGGCACTACTGTGGTTATAATAATCCAGATGGTGATACTACCACCACCATTATTATTATTATTAATAATAATAATAATAATAAGCATTAAACTGCCACCACCAATAAAAACAATAATAATCATCACTGTGCTATTTTTTCCTGGAGAAGAGTGTTCACAGCCCTGGCTTTGAAGCCTTCTTTTTGGTGTCTCTGTGGAAAGTCACTAAAAGTTTTCATCAATGAAATTTTAAGGTTGTATTTACCTATTAAGACTTTGATATTAAAAAAAAAAACAAACTAACCATATTTGTGTAATGCAGTTTTAGAACTAACAGGATGAGTTTCAACATGGCCACTAAAAATCTAACCCATTGTTTCACATTATCAAATATATTGGCCTAGACATATATGTGTGAGGTTTCTTGTTTGTTTTGGTTTTTTGCTGTCAAGGAAATTACAGTAACACATTTTTATTTCCTTTGTCTGTGTGACAAAGTGGGATACACTCAGGTCAAGTGTTGAATTCCTTTTTATAAATACATTTTTAGATTAAGGCATACTTTTTGCATATGCAAGCAAGATTATTAGGAGGTATTCCAGTCGCTCCTCAGCCTGAGAATAGTTGTTGACACTTCATTAAGGAATATCTGGGATATTTTTAAGCTAGATCAGCTCAGTGACCCAGTTTATAAGGCAGCCTCGGTTGTGTAGGTGCAATTCAGGGGACAAGGAAGTGCAGCCCAGCAAGTCAAAATCAGCAGGTAGGGCTGGGCAAGAGCGTTTTGAGCAGGTACCGAGCACCAAAGGCAGCATTTTGTTGGTCACCCTGCTGAAGCCATCCAAACAACTGCCCGAGACTGTTAAATGTAATTGTCTCCTGATTAACCATCCCCTTCCTAAGGAACAATAGAGCCGGGAGGGCAACCAGCAAACGTAGTGGTGGTGGAGCACAGGCAGAAAATAATATAGACTGGGGCTGGAAAGGGTGTCTCTGGAGGGACTTGCCATCATTCATGTAGGAAGATAAATTTTTGAGAGTGAGAAAGCAAAAAGGCGCTGCTTGATTGGGTACACCATGAAGTCAAGGAGGAAAAAGAGCTGGGCAGGGCATGAATGCACCCAGAAGGTTTTGGAAATAATCCCGTCCCTGGTGTTTCTAAAGAGTAAAACAGCTAGGACACTCCTTGGCTAAGCTGGGCTTTCAGTCCTGACAGCCAGGTCTCACTGGGGAAGCAATGACAGAGCCAGAGCTCGTGTCTTGGGGCACCCCAGGAGAGGCGAGGGAGGCAGGAGAGGGGAAGAGCCAAAACCCAAGAGGAGTGGTGGGACAGGAGGAAGGGGAATGAGAGGGCGTTGCAGAGATCACGATTTGGAAAATGAATTAACTTGGCCTGAATTAAATTGACTTCAAGAACCAGGATCAGCTCTCCTTCCAACAAGTGGGTGCTAGAGCAGGAGAAGCTGGATCCAAGAGTACCCACTGGTGAAAAGGAGTGTGCTATATATGAAACCCCTTCTGCCTCTGCTCGATCCACTGGTACACTTAGGATGGAAAAAAGCATATTTCACATCCATACTGTTGATTTACTCGCAAAAGGCCAGAGTTCAAATTTTATTCAAGTCTGACACCAAAACTTTGGATGTTTCTTTTAATTTTGTGGACCCTTAATAACTTTCAGAATGAGACTTAATATTTCTTAGGAACAGTTTCTCAGGATATTCTCTGCACCTTCTTAGCCTGTCAGGAGATACCGTGAGAACTTTCATTCTTGTATTAATTTGACATTTTTGCTTTATAGCAGATTCTGTGAGTGGGAGAGGGAAGGTGGAATTTAAATACTTCAGAATTATTTGACTCCGCATCTATTTATTCCACAAATAGATAATATTTCAGTGAAATCTTTGAGTTTTTACTTTTTTGAAGCTCTCTTGCTTGTCTTTACCAGTTCCCATTTAAAAATAACCCACTGGCTTTCAAACAGATGTGATCTTGCATGTTTCTGAATGCCACCTTAATGCTTCTGACCCTCTCAAATCATGTTTTAATGCTCGTACATGTAGAAGGCATTGGAGGTCACCAAAGTTGTCTGCATCTGGCAAGACCAATGCTTAGTTCTTTATGGCAAAAGACTAAGCCCACAGTGATGGCGATGAGGTCCCTCCTTTCCCAAACCAATATATCCACAGGAAAAGTAGGTTGGGTCTGAGAGATGAGATGGGGTGAAGGACTGCCCCCTATGCATCTCACAGCTCTCACACACCTACCACTTCTTCTGTCATATGTGTCCTTACCCTTGCAATAGAACTAAGTGAACGCTTTGCAGCCTGTCATATTCTGTGGGTTGTAGACAAGATGTGGAACCAATTCCCAAAGTCAGGGTTCCCAATAAAATGAAATTGCAGGAAACATTTAACATGAAGAAGAAACATCAGCAGTGACAGAATTGTGGGGATTTGGCTTTTAGTTTGGTTTAGGTATTTTTATTTTTTCTCGTAGCTTCATAAACAACTATTCCCAAGGAAAATAATTCCCAAAGGCAATACGGTAAGGAAGCTGATTCATTTGTCATGGTGTCAAGTTTGTTCCTGAACGGAAGGATTTCTCATGTACTTAGCAAGTCAGAGAAGTCTGATTAAGGCTAAGCATCTCTTGTTTAATTAAGCTTCTCTATACCCCTCGAGGGCAAGCACTGTCTTCATTTTACATATAGGTAAACTACACCATAAAGAGGTAAAAGGCAATTCCTTTTCCCTGAGCAGAGCGCACAAGTTAAGGACAAGGCATCTCAGTAAGTTCTGGAGGAAATCCTTCCCTTCTTCAGCCTTGTGGCATCAATACCTCAGGATAGGCCTGCAAATACTGTATTCACCTTCAAATTTGGAGTGTGTGGTTGCTGCATATGGTCATATCTGAGACAGACCAGTGCCCTTACAGGCAGGGGATTTGGATGCCACTTGTATGTATTTGGTGTCTTCTCCAGGCTGCTTCCAGAGCTCAGCTGAATCTGCTGTGTAGATGGTTACAAATGAGAATCAGACTGTCAGTGGTGGAGCAGGGAGGAAATCACCAAATCACCTTTTCTGTCCTTGGGAGAAATTTTAATTTCTTCTGATAGAATTAATGGTCCCACTTTCAAGTTCTAAGGGCATCTTTGAGGACCTCCATGCTTTAAAGTTCTGCTGAGAAGAAGATTGCATGTTCACTTGTCAGGAACAAGCAGTAGAAAAAGTATGTTCTTAACAAGAGATTTTTTTTTTTTAAAGTTTATCAATCATGTGCTGCATATTTCCCCCCAAAAAGTAGCTCCCAACAGTCACACTGCTTTGCGAAGCTGTGACATTACCATTCAGGATGCTGTTGTGAAGTAGAACTAGGGTGGTATTAGATTATTGAAGAATACATGGTAATGAGAGTGAGCTCCTCAGGTGAAAGGTCCCAACAAACACAGTGGAAGGTAGCACGTTTTTCTCTCAGACTTAGTGTAACTTTAGCTATTATACAAAAATAAATTTTATTAGAAGACCTGCATAATACTGTATTGAAATTGTGATGAAATTACTGGAAGTATTTGACATTATCAGCTTCTTTTCTTTCTTTGATACCAGTACTTTTTGTAGGCTTCTTATACAGACTGCACTAATTATTGTACCATATAATCCTGTGCCATCAAATAGACTAGCACATTAGCTATTTCTCTCTCTGTCTTTTCATGGTTTCTTTCTCTGAGTCACATCAGTGACAGTAGTTAAGTAAATCAAAGTTTATAAGACTTGGGGAAAAATTGTCATATGCTACACACAAAACCAGCTACTGTATTTCAAAGTCTTGGTTGAAGTAACAATATCAAAGCATCTCTGTCATATGGGAATCTTTTCTCTCACATTCCTGAACTATATACTATTAAAAGACTTTAGTAAGTGAAGCGCAGTAAACCCAAAGTGCCAGTTTACTACTGGTTAAAAAAAAAAAATAGTAACAGAGACAAACCAAAACCAAATGAATCTTTCCTGTGGATATGCCTTTGTATGTGTATGTGCATGTGTTTGTGCTTTGCTTTTTCTTCTCCCTTTCCAGCAGCAGTGTTGAAAAGGAAACAAGTATTAGAGCAGAAATTCTCTAATTATTTTAAAGTTCTCTGATCAGCTCCCTATGTCAGTGAAAGAAAGCATTTTAGACTTTTCTTACCAGTTGATTCAGGTTGTTTCTTTCGCTAACATTTGCCAAGTGTCCTTTAAGGAGAAGTGGAGTAAAACTCCATTGCTGTTTATTTTTTGGCATGTTTCAGAGGAAGAGAGACTTAGGCTTTACTCTTCAGGGTCAGACTTTTTACTTTGGGGGAGCAATGGATGGGTAATTTAAATTACATTTTTTTTTTCCTCCTCTCCAGAAGAAAATGCTCCTTCACAAATGGCCTTTGCTTTTCTCCTTAGTCAATAAATCACGGGAGGCCCCAACCTAGTAAACCTGCCTTGGACTGATGCTTTATAAGCACTTCAGAGTAGTAATTAATCAACGTGCCACTCTTCAGTGCAGAACATAAGTAATAGGGAGTGAGGCAGGTAATGTTTTCTGTAACAAGATAATGGCAGAGCGGTGGCCGAGCTGGAGCCTGCCTGCAAACCTGCCTTGCATCTTCCTGGGGTTTTCTTTTCAATCATAATGTGCAACATGACCAAAGCCTGGCCCTGGTGACTTGGTGCTACTTCCATTCCCCATTACTCTTTAACAAGGTGTTTAATAGCGGCTGTCACGTGGATTTTCTTTCACTACAGCAAGTTCCGGAGAAGTTTGTTTTGCTCCTCAAGACCTCTGTTCTTCAGGTGTTGGAAAGTTTGCAGAATACTTAGGTTGCTTTGTTTGTGCACAGACAAATTCCCCAGGCTTGATGGAGGTGGCTTTCCTCTGTAGTGAATTTTTACCTATGTGACCTAAGAGCTGGAATACTTGAGAGGAATTGCTTTCCTAATGTGAGTAAATCTATCCTTTAATTAGATCTCTTTCCTTTGTTTATTTGATATTTGTATGTTTATTTTCTTGGTCATGAGCAGACTACTTGAACATCGAACTGCAGAGGGAAAATGCAAATATTTATGGAATAATTTTCTGGAAAGGGAGTATGTGTTTTATGCCAACCACTGGCCTCACTCAGTAGGAATATTATCACCTTTTGGTATGTCTCCAGCAAAATTGCACCTTTTACCAATATCTGTTTTGATTTAATGCTGGAAAAGGAATGTAATGCTTTTAGGTTACAGCTATTCTTTATGGTATATTTTCTCATGAAACAATACAAAGAAAGTAGCTCTTGACAAGTCACATTTTTTCCACATAGTGATCTCTTGTTGGAGACCTATGAGACTACTGTAATTTCCCTCCCATTACTTTCAATGAATTCCATGCACGTGAAAGAGAAAATGGATAGTGGAGCCTGAGTTCCTGTACTACCCACTGCGTAGGTACTGAAAGGAGGATGGAGACGTACCGTGGGATTCCTTACATTGCTCTTCTGCTATACATTAGCTTTAATCTTCTACTGAGCAAAATATCAGCATTTGGAACAAAAAATAACTAGAGTTTGCCCTTTGGAGGCTCTATGGTATGGGTCAGATTTACCTTTTGGTATCCTGATGTAAAACACTGAGATCAGAGAAGTTACACCAATGTAAAACAGGTGTGTATGTGCACATACATAGAGAGAGAGACATGTACTTCCTTTCATTTAACAAACATATAATTCAGACCTTTACCTCTACCAAAATAAACTTTTAACTTGAAATGGCTGTTTGTAGTAGAGATTTTACTAGCAATTTTCAGTTGTAGATAGAGAAGATCACTAGCTAATGAATCTCAATGTCTGCACAAAACAACTCCTAAGCCTGACCACGCAAACATTGTGATTTCCAAGCGCTGCAACTTCACACCAAACTTCTCTTCTGCTTAAAAAATGTGAGCAACCACAATACACGCATCCATTTCATGTGAACCACATACACGGTCTTAGCTCCGACCTAGAATGAATTAACTTCTATTCCCAAAGCTACATATACAGTGTTAAGTTATCTGGGGTTAATTTGCTGGGGGGGGGAAGGGAAAAAAAAAGGATTAGGAGCAAGTTAAGTTTGTGTGTCTCTGAGAAGTAAGATTTCGTCTCGCTTGTTTATATGTAGTCATCGAAAGAAATCTGGAAGCAACAGGATATGTGGAGGAAGAGGGAAAGGGTTACAGCCTCGAGTTTCCCCGAGAAGCACAGCTTGCAGTTCTGCTGCGGAGAAGGTTTCTCCATCTGGCAAGCCTCCTGGGATGCCAGACTGGAGCAACCAGTTTGCAGGAGCTGTACATGGGGACACCTTCCCCGGCCGTCCATCACCGCAGCCAGCCCCATCCCGGTGCCAGCGCTCTTGCTGCAGCCCATCAGCCTCCTCCCAGTCTGCTCCGCGGTGGGAACGGGCTGTGCAGCAGGACGCGCGCGCAGTGGTGGCGGCTGATAAATCTGTTGGGTGTGACATCGGGTAGGATATGGGTGTGCGTGGGTCCATGTGCGAAGGAGAAAAACACGGGAGAATTAAAGCGATTGTCACAGCGACAAGGACTGCTTCTGGCTGAGTTAGATCACGGGAAATAAAGGAATGCGCTTTCTGTGTTGTAGTGAAGCGTTTCTAAACTGTGCGAAATACGGAGATGGCAGTTACAGCGAATAAGTTGAGTTACAAACCTTTCCCCACTTCCATCCCATTCTCAGATAGAGTTTCCAGTGACATTAGCAATAAACAAATATGCTGAAGGGTAGTTCTGCTCCAGGGAAGGGAATACTTTAGAAAACTCAGTTGTCTGTTGAGGAGTTGCCAGTTACACCTGGAGATAGAGTTCTACCACGCTGTGTAAAATAGTCCTCCTTTATGCCCAAATTGCAATGGAGGTTTAACTATAGCATTTCTGATAATTCTTCCATAACGTGTGTGTGTGTGTGTGTGTGTTCTCTGAGGCATTCATTTGGCTGGCACATTGGAAAATGGTTAACACAGTGAATGTGGGGTGTCATTTTTGTAGTGGAGAATGTGTGCCAGAAGAATTCAACTGTAACCACTAAATATTTGCTTAAAAATAATTTTAACCATCTGGACTCCTTTTTTCTTATTATTCTTATTCTTCTTTTGAGGTGGGGTGAGAAGGGAGTATTTTAATACGAATGATTTGTGGTTACAAAATGAATTTGGTTAATTTGGTTACCACCCCCATTTACATGATGACTACAAATAGTCCCTAACATCTGAAGTTTTAAAGAACCAGCAGATTTTTCTCTCTTGAGCTTCAGAAGCTGGAAACGAAGTTACAAAAGACAATAAATTGTTCTTGATGGAATAAATAGTTTGTGGGGCTGCTATTGTTCCTCTTGACAATACACTAACATGTGCTAATAGAGGAAGAATTGAAGAGCTTGGGTAGTACAGGCTCTTCTGCCAGGCGAAATTTTTCCACTTTGGAGAGGGAATCAGGTTCCCCATTTGCAGGGCAGGGAAAAACACGGTGCTGGTCTTCCTGAGAGCCAGCACCTGCTGCAGCTCTGGGACAGCTTTGGGCACCTTCTGCGGCAAGCTCAGCTGCAACGACGCAGGCTTCGGAGGGCACCTGGGAGGAACTCGACAACCTGTCTCTAGACCTGCCTTGTCAGAGTTCAAGTTTCAGAGGAGGAATGCCTGTGATCGTTTCCTTTGGCTGGAATAAGGATGCTTGCTAAAAGCAGAGTCAGAATGAGAGTTTTCATGTCTCTAGCATTTAAAGGGGTTGGGTTTTTTTTTTTTGTGTGTGTGTACATCTTAGTCAAGAACATATACCTTGTTTTTAAATATTCAGAGTTCAGTGACAGATTTTTTGGTTCTGAATCCAGTTAAATATAGTTGGTAGATGTACAAGTTTTTATGTTCTCTGTGTCTTGCCTTAGCATATTAAATGAATGTTTTATGGAGCCTGCTATAAATACATCTGTTAAAAGATTTTTATCATGCTTTGAAATGCCCAACTCTTAACAGCTACCTTTGTATAATAATGACATACTAGTAAACGCGCACAGGAGAGAAAATAAGCTAAGAGAAAATAAACTTGTGTGTAGGGTCCTTGCTTTAGTAGCTCTCGGAGATTCTTTTCCTGTTTTCTCATACGCTGTAACATTGGTTTCATCCAACTCATTGTACATTAGGAACAATTTAGTATCATTTCATTTCAAATATGCAAGCTTTATATCGAGAGTAAATGTGTAGCCACAAGGTAAAATTAAAAAAATATATTAGTCTCATCATTAAAAAAAGCCTTTAAAGTTTCCATTATCCATTATGTCAGGTAGCAAATATCTTCTCAATGTAACTCTAGACATTAAATCTGTCAAGAGGCATGCAGTAAAATAAATGTCTGGGATACCTTCATAAACAAAAATCTTATTTCCATAATTCATACAGCTGGCTGGCATTTATTGGCACGTCAGGTGCAATGGGGACATTTCAGGAACATTAACATGTACAGCATCATTTGTCAACAAAGCAACAATGTAAGCAAATCGTTCAGAACTCATACAGATTTACAGCTTTCTCTGCCAGCTGCTAATTACGGTGTGCTCTGCCTATTTGGTATGGTCTTTTTTATTGGAAAATGACAAAGGGGTTATGGTATCCCAGTTTGGAATATAGATGCGCTTTTAGTAATAATATGAGTGGTAATATGCCTACACAGCCTGGAGTTTTGATCTAGTTGCACTACTTTTATAATTGACCAGTTTTGATTGATGAAGGACAAAGAGAAATTCACAGTGTTATTTACTTACAGACAGAAGTAACGTCCGCAAACAAAGAAATAATAAAATACCAGAGAGCAAAAAGAAGTCTCTTTGCTTTAATATCGTTTTTTCCTACCGAACATGACAGGGAAATTTCAATCCTCTCTGAAAACCTGATCTGTTTATTGAGCAATGTTTCAGCCAGCCCGGTAAGTAACAAGCGGGCAAATACCTCTTTGATGTTGCTGAATCTACTCTGATAACCAAGAAATAAACTTTCAGCTTTCTAAACAATGCAAAGGTTAAATAAAAGCCGACAATACCGTCTGTAAGGACCAAAATATGTGTTAAGTGACTGCTTTCAACATGCTCTGTGTCTGTCTGTCTGTACTCCTCTCCTTTTATTTTTTTGAACCTGTGTGTTTGTGAATATATGTGTTTTTGCAAGTTAATGACAGTAAGTCAGTTCTACTTTTTATTTCCAAGCTTCGGCCAGTTTGCATTTCAATCTCATAAAAATATAATTAGTAGAGCTTTATGCGTCAGATGTAGAAATTAAATATCTTTTCATAATTATTATACCTGTTATTCAGCCAAAGGTAAGAGGATTCTATTAGCTAAATACATATTTAGACACCTAATAAAATTCCTTATTAAGTTCTATTTCTTAGTTTCAGTTCATGAACAGTAAGTGCCATGCTGAGTTAAGATCTTGACCGTTTAATTTTTAAGAAAAAAAGTAATTAGACCATATTATGGATTAATCCCTTGCCAATTTTCATTTTTTAAATCAAAGTAATTTTAGACTTGGGAACTACATAATTTTATGCAAAGAAAGTATGTTTTGCCAACCTTATTAAAATCTTTAAAGACCATATTTTCTATAGGCTTCCAAAAATTATTCCACAAAAATGTGTGGGTGCACCCATCTGTACACATGAATGGGCAACTAGGAGCATAATTATCCAGTTTTGCACTTGGAAATGTAGGTGTTTAAGTGCAAATTAGCTGACCCTCAGATTCTGCTGGTGCATTTTTGCAAGCTGATTAATAATTTCCTTGAATTCCATAACATAGGTTAAAATCCCCATAGATTTGCAGAGACAATGGTAACCATTCTGTAAAATTTCTGAGATTACTAAATTCTTTAAAAATGTTACTGACACAACAGTAAAATGAGGTACAGTTTACTTGCTGGTATTTGGGTGTTATTTTGGTTATGATGACTGTATGATTCTTCCAATATAATAAATTCTATTGGCTCCGGAGCAATTACTGTTTACCACTGCTTCTCCAGAAGCAAAAAATGCATGTTCCTAAAGGAAAAGCTGCTGCACCAGGATTATGAAAAAATGCCATAGATCTTAAGTCTGTATGAGCAATCACAGCCACTTCTGAATAGAATTTATTTTGTATTAGAGGCAGTTTACCCATCTGGAAGAACAAAGATATTTGCAAATGTTGTTGAAGTGATTGGCTTTTAGCAGATGTTTAAAGAAAGTTAAAAACCCAATAGCTTCTGAGGTGTGTGGCCTCAATTTCAGATCTGGAAATGTAAAATATAGTGAAGAGCTCTTCTAAATGATGAGGAAGTTCATGGGCATCTTGGCTTTGTGCTCCCTACCTGCTAGTGCCCTTCCAAAGCCTTTCCCAAAGCTTCTTGACAGAGGCATGGAAATCAGAGGCTGAATTGCATCAATATTTTGTAGCGTGACTATTCTGGGAGAACAGTCTGCTGCCTCAGAAAGGGTGAGCTGTGGGGATGAACCTTGAAAAGGTCTTTGTGGGGTGAAGGAACAAGTTGGAAGTGAGAAGGGATGAGATGTAGGGTGTTTGAGTTTATTGGTTGTGGGGCTAAACTGTGTCTTCATGCTCCTGCAGGGGCTTGGGATAATGAGAAAATAAGTATTTAATACAGAGCTTAAAAAATAAAGTTGATGACCCCTGGAATTTACAGTTACCCCCAGTACGGTACCCTAATGTGACAACACTACTGGAAGACCGAGAACAGTTAATGGAAAATAACTTTATATTGTAATTCAAGATTGTTTGAATTTATTTGTGAATATTCTCTATTTGTGTTCATGTCTTTGTACATTTGAAGAGGAAGTTTAGACATTCCTTGATCTATAGAGATTGCTTTTCTTCCTGCTCCTTTTGATTCCACTTGCCTAATAATAATGGGCATTTTCTTATATTCATTTTTAATTTTATTATGTCACTAGCATTGCAAGAAAAGGATGTTCTTTTCAAACATTGTAATGCATTTAGTATTTCACTAGTCATCAGTTAAATCAATTTTTCCTTTTATTGGATCTGAATTATAAATCAACTAGTCATTGTATGGGATACTGTATTTGAATGTACAGTATATCATTATGATGTATCCTATAATAATGTCTCTTAGACATGAAAACTAAAGATGGTGGTTTAAAGTGCTGAGAGAGAAAAAATTGGAAACATCTGTTAGTATGAAGTAGAGAAGACTTTTCATTAAAGTTTGTCAAGTGTATTTGATAGGAAGAACACACTGGGACGTATTCTGCCACCCCTTACGTAGAGCCGCCTCAGTATCCAGCGTGGTTTTATATCTCGTGTGCAAAAGCCAGTATTACCGGAGACACTAAAAAGCCAGCTCTGTACTTTAGGTAAGGCACAGTACAGCATCTCAGGAGAGTTTTATGGAAAAGTTTTATGGAAAAAGAGATAGAGTACATTACAATACAGTCAGTGTGTGACTTTGTGTCTTTGGTCTTTGGGTGAGGGTAATGACTGCTGCTCTTACATCGTGTGTGTCAGCAGACTTGTATAAAAGAAGTGGTGTGGGACAGTTTGGAGTAAAATGCCTTTTTATTTCCTACTAGCCACTACTTGCAAGAAGAGAAAGCCTTAAAAATAAAGAAAAAAAGGAAAGAAAATAGAGTAAGTCAAAGATAAGATATTTGGAGGCATCTAGTCAGCAGCTTTGCCTGTGCAAGACACTGTGGACAAGCTGGAAGAAACAAGAAAAAATGTCAAAAAACCTTGGGGACAGCATGTTTTAGCTTAACTGTACAGAAACCCATTTCAGCAGATGTAACTGCTTACTTAAGGAAGGTCGACAAAGTCCACTTCACCTTTACACAAGGACAGCCCTTTGTGGTGGGGTCTGCGGTGGGGATTTCTGCAGCGCTGAGCTGAAGGGTCAGTGCTCCAGCTCAGGTCCTGGGGCTGCAGGGGTTGCTCCTGATAGGAAAACCCAATAGCTACATCATCACCTCATTCACATATCAGGTTTGCATGCTACCAAAGATATGTTTGCGTGTGTGCATGTGTGGGGGTTATTTTTTCTCTTCATAACTTCTGAGGCCAATGTGAATTGCCTTCTCCATCCCTTGGAAGAGTACTGCAAACCCGGCACACAGCCTTTGCAGCTGTCCAGCTGCAGCATAGACCACTCACACCTCCTTTTGCAGATGTAACCACTTAAAAGCCAATATTTCACCTTGCCTTTGCAATTTTTTTCCCATTTCTTCCTGCACTAAGCAGTCTGAGCCCTGTCGTTTCCATGATGATATCCAGAACTATAAAATCAGACATAGCAGTTGCAGGGTTCAGTGCGAATTACCACCCGAGTCAATAGAAAACAGAATATTGCTTATTGATTTGGTTTAGCCTGTTGTGTAGTCGATGGAGAATAAACTAATACAAATAAAATGAATCAATTTGAAGCTGGCTGTGGGCCTCAATGAGTCATATGCAGTAGGTTTCTTACATCCTTTATCATCACGCACAGCCAGGGAAACAAGAGTGCTACTGTCTTCTGCTGGGGCAGAAAGTTACCTCAGGCTATTCTGAAAAAATGCCTTTTTTTTTTTTTTCTCCTTATTTTTAGACGTGAATCAGCCCATGCTAGTAAATGTATTCCTGTGAATACAGATCCTACTTTGTTGCAATACCCATGGAAAGGCAGTAGTGTAACCTGTTTGGATGCAGCTGCAGGCCACCTGTAGAGAAAGTCAAATTAGGGAGAGACCCCACTGTTCTTTGCATTAATGCTTTTTATGTTGTGGCTTGACTCCCCTCCTCCCTCCCCTTTTGATGCATCTTTCTCAACTGGGGAGGTGAAGAGCGCATTTCCAGACCTTCTGTCCCTTTAAGGCATCTTGTGATCAAAAGATTTGAAAGACTGTCAAAACTCCCCAGTTACCAAAAAGGGATGGTGCTCAAGGAGTCTAAACACTTTTAGGATGACTTGTCTTCCTGATCTTCTTGCTGTTGGTTTTGGGGGGTGGGGTGGGGGAAGGCTGTTTCACCCTTTGCCTAAAGGCTAGGTTTATATCTCCCTCAAGTAATCTGCACATTAGGGGAATCTTCTAAAATTTGAATGAAAAAAGTAGTTGTCAAGAATTAAAGCCCTGACTTGCTGCACTTTTGGTTCCATTGTTCCTAAAAAAAAGACTCTGCAAACAAAAGAATACAATTCTAAGTGCAGTGCCTGCACTATCCACACCAAAACGAGTGTGATCTCATTGATCCCAGCTAATGATGCTGGAATTCTCTTTAGGTATATACTTGTGTGTGTTCAGGACAGAGGCAGTTGAGCACATAAAGCAACTGGTTTGAGGAGATTATGTGACCTTGGCATGAGACATACTTTTAGTCAACTCTCCTGTTATCTTAGTTATGACTGCTTAACACTCCTGGTATCCGTAGCTTCTCAAATAGATTAGGCTTTTATTCTTTTACCGGGTAACATTCTGCCTCATAATGATGCAATATTCTACCGTATGTCACATGAAAACTGCTTGTAATGAAAATTTCATGTCATTACTTCTTTTCACCCCTTTTCTTCACAGATGAATCCCACTAATTGTTGACCTACTAGTTAACACAGGCAGAGTTTGTCGATGGAGGTAGTGTCATCAAGCGTTGCCTCATTTCAGATTCCTTCCTCTCGCTGGTGGTATCAATGTTCACTGCAAAGACACTGATGATACCGAATTTAATTGGTATTTATGTGTAAGGTCATGTGTACTCTCCAAGAAGTTTCTGTGTAACTTTTCCCTAATTGAAATTAGATTGAAGTGTTGCTGTGTACACTGCGACTTAATGGTGACAACGTTGAGCCAGCTTCGAAGCTCAGATGCATGGCACGCATCCCAAGAAATCTGCTATGATGCTCCCACATACATCTATGCATATTTTTATGGTACAAGAGACATAAGGTGTGGAAAAGGAGCAGTCTCTTTAAGGGGGATGTGGCAACCCTATCTGCCAGTCATCTTGCCTCTGCTGTTCTATTCCTTTTGCAGCCATTCTGCCTTTCTGGTTTCTATAACATCTCTACATGCGTGTTTAGTGTCTGCACAGCTATTAAAATCCATGGGAAGGTGAGATGCCATGGGAGTAATGGATCAGCAGCTCTGGTCCTTTGTGGAAACACTTTTTGTCTGATGTGGGAATGGCTCGCTCGCTGATGAATGTCCATCTCATGCATAAGATAAGATAATATACAACCAGCATGGTCTGTGAACTGTTCTGGGGGTCATTCTGCCATGAAATGGGAGGACCCAGAGCTGCCGTTGCCTGTAAAGAGATCTCACCCTATTTTGACTCCATGCAAGGGCAGATCCCTGCACCCTCTCCCCCATTATGCATACGGAGAGTAGGGAAAAGCAACTTTGCCCTGGTAGAAGTGTTTTGACTGGGAGCTTAATTTATAGCGGCTCATAGGATTGCTTATTGTGTAATAAGCAATGTCCTTGAACGTTTTTCACACACTTCTAAGTGACTCTTTAGAAAGCATTGGTTTCCCTTGTAAAAACCATTAAACTTTTTAAGGAAGAAGTAGTAGTCTAGGTTAGCAATCATCATAGTGCTTTAAATACTAGTGGATAATTAGCAACATGAATAAATTAAATACATTTCAGGTATAATAGCGAAGCTGAGGAAAATCACCAAATATTAGCAAAGCTCCAAAATCTAGCCACTTTGTGTTGCATGCTGTTTTAATGACTGTGATTTAAAAATGTGCATAATTCCAAAGAGATCACATGTTTCACATAATAAAAATTACTGTGACATAAAATATATATTTTCTTAAAAAGTACTTGTAATATCAAAAAGGACTGTGAAGTATTAGCCATTTAATACAAATTTATCTTTTCTTGCAGATGATTACATTTTCATTTTAATTGCTCACATTTCCCATTCTGATCAGACATGCCACAAAGAAAAAAAAGAAAGATTTTATTTGTTAGTTAACAGTCTTCAGAAGTCCTAATTTGGCCAATGTGTTCTGCTGCAAAGTCTTGGAATGCTGTCTTGCAGTTTCAAAAGTGATCTTATTTGGCTTCCCAGAAACTATTATGCCTGGAGGATGCCATGAGAACAAGGCCTGCCTTGTTAACAAGTAGAAAACTCTCAAAAACAAGATAGGATCCTGATATAAATCAAAATTTAGATGCACAGAGCTATGTTCACAACCACAGTAATGCAATTCATTTACATCTAGTTATTACTTATCTCCACCCGAACTACTAAGTTCAGGAATGCAGCTGCCTTGTGCCTTGTGACTCGTGGGGGTTAGGGAAGAATGACATCACCAAATTTAAGCACATTACCATGCTGACATAGTGGCACCTTGTTTTCCCTTCCGCAGATAGAGCGAGGATTGTGTGCTACCCCCCATTCTTCCAAAGAATACCTTTTCTCTCCTTTCAAGCAGCTGCTATATGAAGGGTTGCAAATGTCACTTCAACTAATGATGAATGATGCTTGACCCTGGGACCTGTTACTATGAATTTTATGCAATGCTAAATTAATACGAAAGATCTCTGCTAGAAGACTGCAGCTATTATGTATGCGGCATAAATGATATGTTAAACAATCCAAATTTTTTTCTCACAACCACGGCAAAACGCAGAGCCGCTTTAACATTTTTTTGATGTGTATTTCCACTTAAGATTAGTATCTTTTAGTTCTAAAAATATTTTTGGTAAGCAAATCAGTTTGTGAAAAACATTGTCAAAAGGGCAACTGGCCCACATGTCTTTGTTGTTCATGTTTGAATATAATTAATTATGTAAAGCAATAGTTAGTGGGAGCTTAACAATTAGTAGAATCTGTCAAATAGTCACACGGAAATTACTAACTAATTGAACTACTGGTCTTTTATTGTTCCAGGAAGAAGCACAGGGTGTTATTCTTTTATTTCATAGGTTCATTATTATCACGTATCGCGTTTTTTGAGAAATATATGCTTCCTAGTAGACTAATACATAAATAACCCTCCCTGTAATGTCACAGTGTGCAAAAGAGTTTGAAGTAAAACCACCTGTTTTAATTAGTATTCAGGTTCGTGCAGTTAAAAAATGATAATCCTCCTTTTAAAGCTTTGAATTTCCATCTGTATCTTAAGTTATGATGTTTCAAGGTTGTAGTGAGTTAATTATGTTAACTTCGGAAGCATTGCTTGCATTTAGAATGAAAAACTTCAGCTTGAATAGCCAGGAAAGCAGATGCTATCTTTCTTGTCAACTGCTTTGTTATGCGTTGCCTTGAAACTTTGTATAAGATTCTATATCCAAAAGGAACTATAAATCTCCATGTATTTGAAATGTTACTCTAATCTAATCAATATTTTAATACATTTCTTTTGGGAGGGACCTGAGCATAACTCAAGGAACCAAAGGCATGAAAATCTCTTATTTTATGTTGAAATTTTCCTGTTATTACAAGTCCATTCACAGGACTAATTTGAAGAACAGGAAAAAACCCTGCACTATAAAGTTTAAAAATCACTTCTCTCCTGAAATATATGTGAGTTTTGGTGAATTAACAGGAATCAGAAATATTATAATTTGAATGCACATCCGGGTAAACCCTGCAAAAGGGAAAGGTTGGCATGAATACACGGTTAATGCGGCAAATCGGCGTTCAATCCTCTCGCAGAACGCGTGGAAACGCAGAGCGGGGAATGTGCGTGTGAGGTCGAGGGAAAGATGTGGTGTTAGAAAGGATTTGGTGGGTGCATGAGAGGCCGGGGCTTCTCTTCCCATGTGAGACCGCGAGGTGTGCGTGGGGATGGGGGAAACATCACGCCTCTGAGTCACCCGGGCTCTGGCACAGCCCTTCACGGCCAAGGAGGAACCATACACATTGCCAAGCGTGTTTGCGTGTGCCCTGGGGTATTTATGCATCTTCTGAGACTTAGTAAGAGGAGGCAGAGCTGTGCACTTGGAATTGAGCTCCGCAGAGTGGATGGAATTTTTTTTTTTTTAGAGCTTTTTTGGCCTTGAGATGGCAATCTTTTGGTTAAAAAGACGTAGGCAAGGTCCCACGTGCATGCAGCTCCTAATTCCACTGATCGTGAAGTCACGTGCGTTTGCATGTTTGACTGTAAACTTTGGGCTTCCGTATTATCAAAGGCATCATATTCCTCAAACAGAAGCTATTTCCATTGCCACAGAAATTTCAACATTTGTAAGCAGGTACTTTATGAGAGAAGCCATAATCCACAGACTAACCTGCAGATCAGGACATGCTCCAGGATCGGCTTCCCAGCCGGTGTGGCTTTGGAGCGGACGTAGCTCTAAGTTGATGGACTTGTGTGCAAAAAGTGCACCTACTGAGAATCTTCCCATTCAGAGTAATGTGTGATTCTCAAAATGCATTAAAATATTTGAAATTTCATATTATTATTAGCACTATTATTATCAAAGGACATTTAGTTAACATTTGAAAGTCCTTCAGTGCACTTGAAGATATATTTGTTTTAGCAACTTATATAATCCCCTCCTGTTTAAAGTTTTGTTTTAAACACATACAATTATCATCTCATATGCCCTGATTCAGTAAGCACTTAGAAGCATTCCTATCTTTAACAGCATAGCTCGTCCCGTTAATATCCAGGGAATGGAATTAGAGCTTCAGATATTAGCAAAAAGTAATGCAAATGTGAATTAAGCAACATGATTTTGAAGTAAGTTGACTGAGGACTTTTTATTTCTTCGACTGAAAGCGAAAGTTTCCAAAAAAAAAAAATGAAAGCAAGTATTACTGATATTAATAATTATTTTAAAATTCTATAAAGTTGAATATTTTAGGCTGGTAACTAGAAGGAATTAGGCACTGAAATAACCTTCCTGTAAGGATAACATGGAAAAATCCTGACAGCTTTTAAGCAGGAGCATCAGCAGAAATTCAGCAGAGACATATTGATATAGATATATAGATATATAGATATATTTGGACACCTAGAATAAGAATAGTATCAATGTTGGGATTTAACATGCAAGCTACATTAATTAAAGTAGATGAAGTTACCTGCATTGTAGAATATGACTATTTCCAAGCTAATGGATTACAGGGATGTATCAAATTTGTAATCGTGCCTTTGCCTTTCCTAGTGTAGCTTTCCATGCAGACAAGCCTACACCTAATGTGAGACTTTGCTACTGAGAACTCTTAGTGCCTCGTGTCTATGCAGGAACCTACATAACACAAAGTGATGTTCTCTGCTCTGTATAGTGTCACATATCACAGACGTGACAACAAATTGTCACATTAAGCAAGAATTCCAGTCAAAATTCCATGAACTGAACTAGGAGAGACAAAAGATGAATTATTCTTATGACCCAAACACAGGGCTTGGTTCTCTAGCTCTTGTGTTTTTCAAGGCAACTCATTTTATTGCTAATAGAGAAAATAAGTAATGACTAAAGGCAAGGTGCAAGTATTAAAGTCATAGCTTGAAAGTGTTTAACAAAACTGTCCTTTCTTTCCGAATAACTTGAATAAAGTGTCTAAATGACCTCTTCCTAACCAGAAGAGAATATAGAGAAGAAATTAAGCTTTATTGGTAAATTAAAGCCCAAATCCCATGGTTGATGAGAGATATGGTCCGTTTGAAATAGTTACAGTTTCAGACTTTCTCTTCTACAATCAGCGGGTGGAGACCAACATAATCCAATTAATTGTAATTCCCTTTTGTGGCACTGGTACAGTGGTGAATGATATAGTAAGTCCATTGAAGTCTTATCTTTGGTCAGATAATCCAAATGGATTCATATTATGAAACAGTCCTTTATAAAAGTTCTGATGAACAGAAGTGTTTTGACTTTAGTGAACCAAAAGATAAATTCTATACAAAATAAAATGTTTTGTCCTTGACATTTACAGAGCTTATATATACCTGATTTCATGTAAGAATACTTTTTTTCAGCTGATCTATTTCAAACAATCTTTTAATTTAAAAAAAATTAAAATCCAGATTTTGTTCACCAGATATCTTATAAACCGATATGTGAGAGCAGAGATTTACAGGCATGGGTAATCTTTATTTTTGTAAATAGTCCCATTAAAATAGATGCGATTACAGATATAAGGAATGTACTAATAACATTTTGAGAATTGTTTGAAATTCTGGGGTTTTTAAACAATAAACTACTATTTCATTGATAATCCTTATAGCTATGAACAAATCAACTACATATATGTTCCCTTTCAATACTGCAAGTGGGCTAGGGGAATTGCTTGATTTTAGCTTAAGCTTTGATGTCTTTACATTTGGAAGTCATTTACATGAAGGAAGTCATAATGATCTTTATTGTTCTGTTAATTATTTCCTTTGATTATTGAAACTCACTCACTGAGGCACAAGCTTATTGTTATTGGGGTCAGTCCCAAAAATATATTTGGCTACGTGCAGTAAGTAAGGGTTGGGTGGTATCCTCGGTTTTTTGATTTGTTTTTGTACAGGCCCTTTCAGTTTAACAGTCACAGGAGACAGGACTGATTTAATGCATCAGTAGTCTGATCCAGGGCTACACTTTTTTGTATTTCGCTTTTCCTTTAAAGTTGTCCAGAGCAAGCCCATGTTACGGCAGGAGTGTTTTCACTTGTAGCATGTTGAAATCTCGTATTTACTAAAGGATACTGAGGTTGTGAGACAACACACTAGACCATGTATTGAGGTCAGATCTTTTCAGAGTGTCTCAGAAAAATATTTTCTTCCTTTCTCTCCCCCTCCTCCCCCATATTGTCTGGTTGAAATTTAATACAAAGAATTTTTTACCCTTTGGGGTACATTACATATGAAATAATTTATGACCCATGAATCACAAGAAGGCAGTGAATTAGGTTTCAGATAAGTCTGCCAAATATTACAAAACATTGTGTACAGATTTTTGGACTATGAAAAGGCTTTTGACAAGAATGGAAATAGAAGCAGTGTTAGAAAAAGCGAAAAGGGGGAGAACAGAAGAGCTATATGACAGAATCCTAAAGCACTCTGATTTAGTAGTACAATTAAAAAGATATGAATATGAACATATTTTTGAAGTATAAAAATGGGACAGAGAGTCATTGTCCAGTTCCTCTCTGTATTAGATCTTGAGAGACTTCAATTTATGTAAAGTGTAGATTTATGCATGCTGATACTCAAAATGTTGATAAAAAGACCTGAAAAAAAAAAAAAGGAGAGGGGGAATGGAGGAAACAAAAAAGGGAAAAAACTCCAGATCTACATTGCAGAGAAACTTACTAGAGAGTAATTACACAATAAAAAATTGTCATTGACTAATTTGAAGTTGGGAGATATTTACCTTGCCTAATATATATATACACAACATACGACTAAGCAAGGAAGATCAAGTCAAAAGCACAATTCAGAATGGACTTTTGCCTTTTAATAGTAAAATGTATCATGAAAATTAAGTTCCTGATCTAGGCAAGTATTTGATGTTTGTTTTTTTGCAGTCTTGGCTCTAAGAAACAGAATTATTAGCATCCATCTAGAAAACAGAATAAAATCTATTAGCTGGAGAAATGAAAAAGTCATTAGCTGGGTTCAGAATAAAGAGGGAGAATAAACAGAAAGAATAAAATCTGCTTTAACTACTAAGAAGAAGCTGAAGTTACTGCTCAACAATTAAGTAGAGAGAATTAGTCAGAGGACAGAACCTTGCCGTTCTAAGACAAATGTAATTTCAACTCAGCAGAGCAATTTAATTTCTACGAGTTACAGAAACTCTGCCAAGCCCTGTCCTTGTTCTTGGTCAACCTTGGTGCTCCATGGCTGAGAAAACCTCCACACAATGGGAGGGTACGAGCTGGATGGGAATTCTTTCCTTGTCCTTTTATTTAAACTCTTGGGGGTATGTGAGTATTTCTTTGACCCTGAAGGAAGAAATAGTTCGGACCTGCAGGTTTAAGCTGCTCGGGCTGTGCCTGCTTGCTCCCACTCCTTGTTCACAAGCCACCTCAGAGTGAGTCTCACAGAAGCATGCTGATCTGTAGACAGGTGTTCTATTTATTCTGCGGGAGCTTTCAGCTGCATTTTGAGGGGAAATATCCTATACTGAAAATCCTTTTCTCATACGGACTACTTGAATCAGCAAAATTTAATGAATTTTAAGAGAATTTGTAATTATAATCCTATTACAGTAATTATTACTTCAAATCACAAATAGAATATGCTAAGTCAAAATTAACATCGCTGTCATCGAACCCTGCAGCAGGTATCAGCCGTGAAAGATGGATCTTAGGGATGATACCTCTTTCTGGCTGCCAGAAGGATTCTCCTCTTGATACCACTGTAGATTTTTTTACTTCTAGCTTCAAAACTGCAACTGACAGCACAGAAATTTCCCCGACGCAGCGGCGTCGCTAGCTGACCACTTTCCTAAACCTTTGAACTGCTCTCCATCCTTTCATGGTGTACCATTCTTGAACTTCTTGAATGCGCCGGATCTTTTTCACGGAAACAATGAGATAGTTCATCCCTCACTTACTCTGCGGACTTATGTGGAATTATGCGAGGATGAATATGACCCAATGTGCCCAAGTACAGAAATCTTTTCTTTTTCTGGCACAGCCTGAGATTTAAGTTAGCAGTACTTGGTTGTTCCAGCATGCCCCCAGGTCAGCTAACTGTCATTTCAGAGACTGGAATAAACAACACTCTGGATGCACATAGAGATGTTCTGCTTTTTAGCTTAAGTTGCTCAGTAATTTGCACCTGGGCTGAATGAAAATGTGCACTTCAGTAACAAAATAAGTGATCGGGCATTATAACATCGTGGCTTAAATTTTCTGTTAAGAGGGCATGCCATGTTCCTCTAGCAGAGAAAGAATAATGAGTGCAAGATTTCTTTTGCTGACTATATCCTTGATAATTTCTCAGCAGTAGCATTGAATGGATTCAGCAGAAGCTGCTCAGGAATATATTGTATACCAAATTTAATTATTTGCTCAGCTGACATTTTCTTTGATTTGTTTAAACATTCTTGGAAGTGAAGGACCATGCACTGAGTGCAGGCAGGAGAGTGGACCTCCCAAACCTAGCAAAGGAAAGAGGAAGAAGAATTATTTAGCTGGGAGACAACTTCCAAAAATCTGTCTGAATGAGGAAAGTATTGCTTTGCAGGAGTTGAGGCTTCTGCTGTACTATTTAATCAGAATTCAAGGGACTGTATGCACTTTGTAGTGTGCGTATAAAATGCAATGTCAGGATGGGATTTACTGGCAGGAGAGGAAGCTAAACATCATGTGCCACATTGCCAAGGGGTGAGATCCTTGTCATGTGATGAGCAAGAGCCTTCAGCACCTCAGAGCATCCCACTGGTGGTGGGTGTCCAGACATCTCTGTGCTCTATTACTGCTCTAAATCAAGTGTGATCACTTTGAAAGAAGCTGTTTGTCCCAGGAGTGCTGCTATGTCCTCTGCACAAGTGAACAGAGAAGCTGTGGCATGTAAAAAGCAGGTAGAGCTATCAAACACCTTATAGTTTACTAATACAAGAACAGCCATCACAAAGTGTTTTAGTGATGGAGTGTGGCTGATGCAAGTGAAGAACTTCTGCTTGAGTCTGGTTTTTCTATTTTTTTTCCTATTGAAGACCATGAATGACAAGGAAATTACTTGTAAATAACATAACCATAGTGGGATGAGTGAGGCCAACGAGTTTCTTGAGTCTTCAGTAATCTGGGAACATACTGTGCACACCGAGCCCTTCTGCAAAGACTGTGATGTGAGGAACATCACATGTGTTGTTAACGGTGCTGTGCAGGGCTTTCTCCAGGAGACATCTCCCTCAGCATACGTGTTGGCCCCTGGGATGGAGACTGGTACTCTGAGGTTCCACACACTGGAGCTGGGAGTTGGTCAAACGCCAAACGCCAAAAGTTTACAGGGAAGTGCAGGGGTGTCCCAGTGCCCACCATGCAGGGCATTGCCATCCCAATGGATTGATTGATTGTATGAGACCCAGCAAGGCACATCTCACCAAAGCCTTTAGGTAGTTTCTTGAGGACACAGGCTCACCAGCAGACCAGGCACTGCTCGTTGTGTTTGCAGGAATGGCTTTCCATATGATTCCTGGTCATCCATGAGACCACTTGCAGGGAAGTGTAATACCCAAAGTGAAGACATTCTGTGATTCTGTGAAGTAGGATTTTTGGACGTGGTGCTCTGGGATTTAATGGGAGCATGGGCAGAAGACAGAATACAGCTAGGAAAATACTTGTACAACTTATCTTAAAAGCAAAATGAACAGGCAATGGTCTCAAATAACTGTATTTTGCTCCTAGAGACAAGCCTATATACTGGACAGGGCACATGGTTAGAGGAACCACATCCATTTTCTTTCATAACTGAACTCTCTGTACTGCCTCAGTTGATTTTCATATTCTCCCTTTTTTTAATATATACATTTTTGGTTTTAGCTAATCTTTCCATAGATTACCTTCTTCCTTTCTGAACAAGGATAACTTTATGATAGTGTACTTCAACCAAAGCTGAACTCCTGTTTGGTTCTTTTGCAGACATTGTGAGCACCATTACAATATGCATTGCTGAAAAGGCTGATTTACTAAGAATAATAACACAGTAGAACACACATTCTCTTCATAAATGTATTGTATATCGATTTTTTTTAAACTAATAACCTTGACAAGTGCCCACACTATTATTTTTTCCTTAATGTGGTCTTTATATTTTCAGCCTGAGTATTAGCATAAATTTTATGGGATTTTCTGGGCATATTTGTGTCTGTATCTAAGATATATGATATCAACTGGCAGTGATGGTTGAACTAATCAAATACTACTGACAAGTTAAAGCAAATTTTTAGGACTGTGAGATTTTGAGCATCTTCCCAGATACAGTATCTCCTGACTGAAAGCAGTCTTTGACTGTCAAGTTTAAATACCAAATTTGGGACTTAATCTTTATGTAAGCAAAACACCCCAATAATAAATATGCCTGAGTGAAGCCAAAAAGTCAGGTCCTCCCCTTAAACCTAGCCTGAAATGCGTATGCATGTTTGTTTATGGCCCTCTTGGCATGGTATGTGAGCGATTCCAACCAGTGGGAACCAAATGAGAGTCTTGCACTGAATGGACTTCTATTTTTCTTTCCTTTTTTTTTTTTTTTTTGGCTTGGCATTTGTTCCTTCTAGCAAACATTTTTAAAAACTCTCTTATTGCTAGAGGGAAAATTGACACCCTTTGCTATCACGATGATACATTCCTAACACGTTTCCTTGAGGAGCTGGAAATGGTGCAAAAATCTGGTAAGATAAGTCTCTATAAAGCCTTAGAAGTCAAGCATTCCACTTTAGACATTTAAGACAAATGCATGGCAAAAACAAGTTGTGGTTTTTTTAAGGTTCCTACTTAAAGTTCTGTGCCAAAGCTACAGTACTTATACATTTTCTAAATGTGTTTTAAGCAATAAGTTGTACAACATTTTTAGAACATGTGTTAAGCTATTTCTCTAAGAATGAAGCTCTTAACAAAACATAAGCACTCTGCATGAGATCTTAGCAGCAAAGTGCTTAAAAGATAAAGTAAGAATTGGTACCATGGGAAGAACACCAGCTGTAGAGCACACAGGTCCATTATGAGAAGTATGGTAGTGGGTAGGGAGAAAATGATTTAATCAGGAGTAAAACCAATTTTATTATAAGGGCACGCAGGGGGTGTGGCACCATAGTGAGAGGGACATTTCAAAATATCTGACAGATTTCAACAATGTGAAAACCCACCCTGTTCTTTAAAGTGACAGTAAACCCCATCAGGTCTCTCTTTTTGATGCTATTGTTAACAGTTGACTGTTTAAAGCTGGCCTGCTAAGATGCTGTCGATCTAGTTCAATAGTGTGTGGCAAAATAAAAGGCTAATTGTTGAAATACGATCAATCAAATATGATCTCAGAGTCTAAAGAAGATCCCCTCTGGTAACTCATTTGAGATCAAATCATTACTTTTATGATTGAGGTAATTCAATGGGAGGGGAAAAAAAAGAAAAAGACTTGAAACCAAAGAAGCAAGCAAGACAAGTAAATGAAATGCACAATCTGCCTTTGTTCCGGCTTTGTCTCACTTTACACCAAGTTAAGGAATTGGGTCCAGTCCTTTATTTGTATACATTTCCTGAATCTAAAAATTTAGAAAGAATTTAATAATATTTATTAAATAGTAGTTGAGAGGTGACTCCATTTTGAATAAGCTTTCCTGTCCAATAAAGTAAACTCTATAGTGAGAAAACTATTGCATCCAAGTACCGGGGATCTGGAATTGTGAGTGCCCATGTGTCTCCAATAATTTTACCATTTTATTTAACAACAGTTTAATAAAAAGTGTGCTCTTGCAGTGAGCCGAATTGCTAAACATGAAATTTCAGTGACATTTAGTAAAACATTTCAGGATTATGTTGCTTCAAATTAAATTTGTTCAGTAGTTTTTATGGTTGGCCCTAAATTTGCATTCAGACTGAAATTTTCTAAAAAAAGAGAATAATAGCACATGTGAAAAAAACCAAACTCCATTTTTGGAGTAGCAGGACTTGAAGGAAGTGTGTGTCATGTTAATTTGGACTAATAAAGATTTGCAGTTTCCTAGAGTTATATGTGGATTATGATCTCACTGTTTATTATGTTCTAACAGTATCACACTACTGGAATTTAAAAGCAAGAAAAAAATAGAATAATCACCCAATCTTGTTTTATTTTTATTAGAAACACTATTTTAGCATTTAGTTTCTTTTATATTTAAATTCCTTAGCTCAGTCAAGCTTCAAAAGACAACTTTTTTTTTTTGGTTTTCAAAACAGTTTTGTAAGCACTTGTGGTTTGTCTTTAATGCGTTATCAATTTTGACAGCTTTGCAGAGCCTAGGTAGGCCAACAGGGGTCTGTCTAATATTGTTGCTGGGCAAATCTTCTTCCCAGAGATGAAAACCAAACAAAATATTTTTGAAGCAGTAAGAAGGAATTAATATCCTTTCTCTCGCAGTACTCTATTCCTTACTGACATTACATTCAGGCAAAAAAAAAAAAAAAGGAAAAAAAGTGCTACCCATTATTCCCTTGTACATAGCAAGGCTAACACATGTAAAGCAATAACTCATTTTCTATTGCCATGTTTAGCATATGTCTCCTGTTGGCTCAGCAAGGCCTTTAGGCCGGTCCCTTGTGCCGGCCATCGTTGGCAACTCTTAGCCCCTCGGCCTCAAACCCAAATAGCTTTGAATCATGTTGAGCTGTGATGCTAATTTTCATACTGATGCATTATGGGAATAAACGTATCTGACATACTGTGTCAATGGTACTGTCTCTTTGTGTCTCTTGGTTTTTTGTTAGCTGCATTCCTACAGATGGTATTCCATTGAAAATGTTCTCTTCCTAGGAAAAAAAAAAAAGGAAAAAAAAAAACATGCACAGCACCAAACCTCTAGGTGCAGAAGGCTGTTAACGGTTGCTGATGATAGTAGGCAAACATTAACATAATAATTAGTGTCTTGTAATTGTTTCATTAAAACCAGTTGTTCCATTTCTCCTCGTGTTTTCCCAGAAGAGAAGCTGAATTTGGACGACAGCCAGTGGGAGGACATCCACGTTGTCACCGGAGCACTCAAGATGTTTTTCAGAGAGCTGCCTGAGCCGCTGTTCCCATACTGCTTCTTTGAACAGTTTGTGGAGGCGATAAGTAAGTACATCAGATACAGTAGAAGCTAGTGAAATAGCCTGTTATATAAAAATAATAATAAACTTAAAAATAGAAGAAAGAGGCACCTCAGATCTGACTTACCTTCCACTATCCGTGATCCTGTCTTTTTATTCTTTTTGACTGCCTTTTATCTCCTGCAGCATTTACTGATTTCACTAGAGGAAAAAAAAAAAAAAAAGAAGAAAAGCCAAATTATCGATCTATAAATTTTGTATATGCGATTTAACTGTAGTGCCTAAAATGGTTTAGCAAAGGAATTAAAATGTGTATGCATTCAAAATATGCTAGGCTGATAATCCATATATCCCCAAACATAAGAGAGAGACAAGTAATTGTGAATCGTGTTAGAAGGGGCTGTCTTTATGTTAATCAGAATGAAATGCATGTGTTTTGTTCCACAAGGTTGCAGGCTCTTGCCTTGCAGTGATCACAGAAAGAACGGAAAAAACACTCATGCTCTCTTTTACATATCTACCTTTGTTTTATTGTTTTATTTTATTTTGAAGTTGGCAGGCATCAAAAGTCTTTTCAAAGTCTCTGCTGCAAACTCTGTCTGTATCTGATACATGCAGGTGCATTTTGCAACAGTGTGTCAGCTTGGAAAAACTTGATTAAAACCAAAGTGATTTGGGGGGTTTACTCCTGTTGGAAAGGGGGGAGAGCGAGGGAGAACTTAAAGGGAAAAAGCCTAGTAGGAAATTATTTAAAGATCCAATAGAGAAAAATCTTTAGGAAAAAAACCCAAACTCAATAAAGTACTTAGAGATGTGTTTTCTGCACGACATATATTTGCCATTACTGCTCTTGAGAGCTGTGTGTGCGCATGCACAGCTGGTGGAGGCTGTGAAACCCTTAATGTGAGGCTCGCTCTGATTTTATATTCATAAGAGTCTTTAGTTCAACTAAAGCTCTTCAAGACTCCGCATCAGATATAATGAGGTTAAACACATCTCACAAGATCCTTCCCTTCTCAGTTATTTAGAGATACGACGCGGTTAAATGCACAACGTAAAGAAATGCATTACCTGGAAAGTTTACTTTGTGCGGCTCAATTTCTTCTCCTTTCCCAGGGAACTAGATGGAGAACATCACCTCTTGGGTTTATGTTCCTGTTGCAATCTCTGCAGTGCTGAGGGGGAAACCAGTAAAGAATTCCTTAATGTTCAGCTTCAGTTTCTGCAATGCCTTAGGATAAGATGCTCACTGGAGCACCAGGGTTTGAACAAGTCCTCCAGGTGGTTCTGCACCTGTTCTTCAGGTGGACCTGCTATGTCCTCTTGGAAAAAAGGAGAAGCGGTGCCCGGAGCCAATGCTGTCGCTTCACAGGGCACAGCCTGACATGTCATTCTCCTCTCTTCTTACGCACCTCATTCTGCAGTCGAATGTTTAATACCTACCCTCTGCCATTATCGCTTTCTCATCATGATATCCCACCACCATATTGGTCTTCTGAGGCTAAATATAGCCTTCCTCTCACCTATCACTACTTTTCCTTGCCCTTTGGTGTAGGCTTTGGCTGAGCAATCACTACTGTATTCTGAAGAACATTATCAGGACACCATGATCTCATCCTTCATTCTGCCTTCTGCTCTCCTTCTCTCTGCTAGTGTCCAAGTCAGGAACATTTGAAATCTTCTGGTGGCCCAGTGGGGAGGTTTTGTGGTAGTAAAAATAACAGGTAAATGGCAACAGACTGGCAAATTAAGAGTTTGAAAGCATGTCGGGAAGCAACTGTCTACTAAAGCATTAATATTCATGAGTGAGAAATTAATGTCCCTTTCTGCTATTTGAACTATTATTAATTCTTATTATGATTTTGAGAGCCATTATACACATTGATAGACTAATGAACAGTCATTTATAGAGGGATTTTTAAGACAGTTTATTCCCAGGAAGAAAATGCTAGCACTCTGCGACATACTCCACACTATTTCAAAACCCTAATTCTTCTTGCTTGTTTTACTGCACATCAGGGTGATTTCTACCTAATCCAACTGTCTAAAGTAATCTACAATTCCCAATCAATCTTCTCTTTATTTGGCCTTTATGGCCATAGTATCTACAAATCCGTATTCTTACCAACTCTACTCTTACAAAACGTCTATAAACAACGATTAGGTGTTTTCAGCATTTTTGGAGCCCTTGTACATTAAGAGTACTGAGACAAAGTAAAAAACCTCTTTTCTTCAATACCCTTTCCACTGTTGCTGATTCTTTGTCAGTTTTGAAATAATTGCTCTGTCTGGTCAGCACTGAGCTTGTAGAAAAATTACCGCCTTCTTCAGGGTGTTGAGAAAAGGAGGTTCTCTGTCTTTTCTATCCGTTCTTCAAAATGGGAATTATTAGTGTGATAATTATATCCTTGGTCCGGCACTAAGTACCCCATTGTCAGAGCCATACCACTTGGTAAGTGTTCTAAATACCCATTTGTAGCAGGTAGTAACAAGTTACCAATAGTATCTCTTCGGGATTTAGTAATTTAGCTAGGTGTTTCAGGAAGAATGCATACGCAAGAAGTGCTGTGGACTCCATATGGTGATGTTATTTTGAAGATTATGCGAAAAAAATTCCATAGGAGGCTTAGTATTACTTTTCCTGGATGATGCTACTTTAATTAACATCTCTATTATGTGCACGGGATCAAAATTTTACAGGACTGAGTATTAGGCAAAGCGCTTGTTCCCCACCTTCAATTCCCCCTATAAATAACTTTAGATTATAGCCATAATGTTAGAACAATTTAGATATGACCAGAATATTAGAAGATAACTCAGGGCATTATAGAATCTCAGAATTCTGCTTGCCAGGCTGAAGCTGGGTAATTACTGTCTATATAGCTTATATCGGAGAATTTATAAATGATAAATGGAAGGCCACAAGGCCTCTGACCTAATACTAATTTTGTTTCTTAGGATTTGGAAAGCAGGTTTTTTTCAAGGACTTTGTCTAGTATATTACTGGCAAGTCATTTTGTGGTATTTTGAATGAAATATGCACTACTGAAGTGTGCCCAAATGCTGCTACGAAGTCAGGTTCAGCCTCACTGAAATTACTTAGCACCGCAAATACTTCTATTGATTTTCTGCAAGATCAACAGATGTGGTTCAACAGATTGTCTTCAAGTAAAATTGTGCTTCATGTGAGTAAGGTGGTAGAAGTGCCAATAACTGAAACACTTAATCACCTTATTTACAGAATTCAATCTGCATGGCCATACAAACTTACGCCAGGACTTCAGCCACTGAAACAAAAAAACCCATGAATTCCTTTTCCCCAAATCTGTTAAGGAATATTAGTAGGTAAATGTGTTAGTTGATTATAAAACTTTGTTTTATTGCAACTAGTTTTCTCGAAAGGTCTCTCAGGCAGAAGACATTAAAAAAAAAATAAATTTGTATAATACAATCTTCTGTCCAATGATGGCTGATATTCCCAGCATAGAAAATATCCGAATACCAACTAGTCCTTCCAGATCAGTTCAGCTCTATAGACTGTGTGTCTGTATAGACAGTGCATCTGTGCAACCGCAGTTATAGGAAAACCCCACTGACATTCCACAAAGGAAAATTCCACCCAGTTCCCAAAGCTGCAACATCTGTCGCTGGTTTGGAAGGCTTGAGCTCAGGTCTTTGATTTTCTCTGCAACAGGTTGGAAAGATTACTATGTTGGCAAGATCTTTTTCAATGAGGCCTTGTGATTATGCCTTCCGTTCAGTTCCTTATCTCTAATATGAATTTAATAGGTGTCACATAAGTACTGTAGATTAATAGGTGGCTTATTGTTTCAGATGCACACACAGAGACAGATGTGTATATACGAATACACTTTAAATAGAAATCCTTTTGCCAGAATTATGATTCTCCTACAGACAGTTTTCTGAATGAAGGTATCTGTTACTGCTCTGGGTTTCCCACTTAAGGCAGATGAACACTGGAATGAACTTAATAAAAACATAATGGTGCAAAACCGGACTTGCAAGCTTCCAGGTGGAATCTGCAATCCAGTATGAGCTACCTCAGGCCTCAACGTGAGGAACAGAAAAGATGGGACCACATCAGCCACTGAGTCCCTGGAGAAGGGACAGCATTTATAGGGCACCAGATCTAGTTTAGCAGAGGTGGCTCAGGTCCTGGCAATGCCCCACAGGATCGAGCCTCTGTAGAGGCTTTAGCAAAGTAATTCCCCATCTCTGGAGCTGAAGCGTTTTAGTCCTGACAGAAAAGGAAGCATTTCTCTGCATGGGGAGAAGTAGAGCCATAGGCACCTAAAGTTCTTCAAAGGTTGCAATTGCAGCATCTAATTAGCTTATGCACCTTCAGGGATAGATGGTAGCTGGATAAGGTTTTTTTAGAATTATAATGGTGAATTTAAATGCCTAGACACTACCTAAGGTCCACATTAGATACTCACATAATTTTTGTTTTTTCGAGATCTGGATTTCTTTTTTTCTTTGATTACTCTGATAGACCATTAACACTTTTTCCAACTGATTTCACACATATTTTTCGATATATCAGTTAGGGTCTCCTGGTGCATGCTAAGCAGGACTCACAATGTCGTGCCTATCAATCCTATAATGTTATGTGTTACCCTACTGTATGGAAACTGAAGATGATTATTCACACATAATAGAGTTTCATAACATTTGTTAGTTATTGAAAGACATTAGATTTTTTTAAAAAAAAAAATTAGGTTTGCTGGTATGAAATACTGGTCTTTACTGGTCACATCTGACAAAATCTTTGATGATAATGTAGTAAAGCAATACTCTTCTTTCCTGAGAATGATAGACTTTTTTTTTAACCCACAAAAGCTGTCAGTCCGCTCCATGTAGGCCAGATGTCTTCATCTTCAGGATGGCTGGCATCAGTTAAAAGGTTTTCTCTGAGCTTGAGATCCAGCCCTGCTTTAGACAGGTCCTCCAAGAACCCGCTGCCTGCGTGGTTTGAGACAACATGTTGCAGAAACTCAAATCTATCTGGGCAATGATTGCGCTTTGGTCTTCAGCAGGCCAGAGCATATTTTGCACTGAATAATGCAACTTTTGAGGAGTTTGCACAGAAGCTGCCTGCACCAAAAGCAAGCAAAAAAAAACCCAACAAAAACCTGTGTCAGGAGGCAATAAACAAATCCAGTCATCAATCCATAATCATGATTAAAAAACAGGGCTGTATTGGTTGAAAATGTCGTGTAGCCAGGACCTGCTCTGAACTACTATGCAGTGTTATGAAAACAGTAGCTGGGAAGCAGAAAGGAAGTAAATACATTCATTTATTCTGACAGTCATAACATCCTTGTATCATCTCAGTGGAAAGTTACAAAAGATGTCTAAAGAGATTTTCGAAAGACGTCTAAAGAAACCTCACTCGAGGCTTACAAAGAACAAGGCTCAAGGCCAACTCGTCTTGGAAAGACAAGTCAGCATATTGCACTGTAAGAAATCCATGACAGTCTCTTAACATCATCACGTAATAGGTTCCTGAGAAACCAAATCTTATCAGTCTCTGGCATTATGCAAATTTCTGTCATAATCTCAATCTGTGGGCTTCGAGTCCTAATCAAACTGCCTTCAGATTCACAGTTGGCGAGCCTCCTATTGAAATCGTTTTCCTATCCTCCATTTACTTGTCCAAGGAAGTTTTGGGGCTTGGCATGGCATCAGAAAGCCTCAATTTCATGTGAACATAGTGATTTATAAACAAATCCAAGGTCACCACAATATATCGCTCATAATAAATCACAATTAATACCTTTTGGGCCAACTCTAAGTATCAAATGGCAGTAGAAATCCAGAAACTAAACACGACCAGAACAAAAAAATATGTAGAAACCAGAAGCATTCAAAAGCTGAGATATAACACTTTAAAAGATATCTTAAAAAAAATGCTTTTGTTGGTAGTGTAATATCAGGAATATCCATCTATGTGAATATATGAATATGTGTATGCTATATCTGTAGTTGTATGTATTCTCCCAAGCACAATAGCACTAACAATTATAATAACAGCTCATTCAGAAAGTGGTACTAAGTGTTTTCAGTGGAGATTGAGTACTATTAAATCTAATTTGGAAAGCTTTTTCAAACCTTATCTGGAAAGTTGTGTGAAAGTGATTCAAGAATGATTAACTGACATTGGAATAGAAAAAAAAAATCTTACATTTTAGAAGAGATGCTAAGATGACGGGATAGAGAGACTAGGAGAAAAGGCTTCCAATCTATGGGTATTAGCAAAATACAGGCAAAAAGTGTATATGATCATCCTGAGTGAAACCAATAAGTAAAAAAAAAAAAATAGATGAGAGGGTGCAGTTTAAACTGAAAATCTATATTGTACAAAAGAGTAGTGTGTAACCTGGCTGCAAATACATTTAATCTGTAACATTCCCAGCCATCATAGCTACCATAGCACAGTCTCCACTCAAATTCGAGCAACTAAGAAAGTGGATCTTCACTCAAGATGTAAATGGAGGCTGTCATATTTGTAATAGCAGCAAACTGGTAACGAGAGAGGTTCATTCCAGGCATTTTGTTCCCAGGAGGTGTCAAGGAACAATATGCCCTGGTAACCTCTGAGTTCTCTTTAAGTGACCTTCCCTTCACAGTTGCAAACAGAAAGTTCAACAGCATTTTTAAATAGATCTTTCCAGGTCTGGAAGCCACTGTTTTAGGGGAAAAAAGAAAAAAAAGAAAAAAATTGGAGGGCATGTCTATGAAGAGATTTTTCTTCTTTGGAGAAGGAAAAATAGCCCAACATAATAAGAAACAAAGGACACTGGAAAGAAAATTAGTTGGTAAAACATTTCTTCCTTTTTTTTTTCTGTGCTTAGAAAGTTATAATGAAGTTGTTAGAAGGGAAAAGAAAAGAAAATCTACCCATGAAGGTTTAGCTCCCCTTCAGGGTTCTCCTCAGTGAAGGAAGCCCAGGTAACATACTTCCATAGGGAGCCTGATTCTGGATTGACTTTACTCTTTTTTTTTCCTAAGTACGAGCATTTGCCTTTAAAACGGGATATGTCATGATATTTACTTTTACTTTTTTTTTTTTCTTCTGTTAGCTCACAATTCTGTTGGGCTACAAAGAGCAATTTGTAAAACTCTTAGTACAGTGAAATAACACTTTAAGTATTTTTTCCCCCTCATGAGCTCTACCCATCACAGAGTTCCAGTGACACAATCAAATCACTTAATACACCTTCTGAGGGAAAGAAAAGAATCTGAGGAACCTCACTGAAAATGTTACATCAGTGATGAAAAAAGCCGTAATATTAAAGGAGCAGGAAACTGTATAATTTAGACATATAAATATGATGGAGGCTTATCATCAAAGGAAAAGAAAAAAGATTTAAAATAATTTGTACTTTTTGCTGTTGTGTAAATGTTTGCATGGGAGGGACATATTCTGCCTCAGCCTAGTCTTTTTTGTTATTATAGTTATAAGGGGTTTTTTACCATAGTGGAAATTTTATTGCAAATGCCTGGCCTGTCTCTTAACTCATGCTAATTATATTCATAATTAAATGTTAAACAAGAATTGACTAGGCCAACTGGCTTGCACAGGTGTTTGTGATATGAATGGTTTAATGCTTACACAATAAATTATTGGATATAAATCTGCAGTAATCTGCTCAGCAATAATGTTTTTCAAGAACTTTGCAGTACATGGTAGGTCCAGAATAGTGCTTTGAAGCCAGGACTAGCAAATAGCACTTACTAGGCAGGATTATCTCAAAACTGTGGCTTGTCCTCAATGGCACAAGCACTAATGAGGCTAAAAAGTGTGGGGGTTTTTTTCTGGGCTCTGACTTGCCACAGGGCACCTGTGCTCAGAGCATTAATATTTACAGGGATCTGGATGAGTTGTAGGATGCTTGGTGGAAATGTCAGCTGGGAAGCAGCATGCCTCCCTTCAGTTTGCACAAAAACTTGTTGATATTTGTAACTGACTAATCCTGAGGCTTCTGTAACTTTCTGTTAGCTTTACACCGGCTGCTGGGGTGTGGAATCAAAAACTTGCAAATGGAAATAGACATGGGTTTCACTTTGCTCTTCTTCTCCTTACTTTTTGGGCATGGAAAATAGTGTGCTTATGTAATTTAAACTTTATCAGTGATTAAGGGATTTTTTTTTTGTAGGGTGAAGAAAGGGCAGAAGCAAGAAGCAAGCCAACTTGAGAGTTTGTGTGTAGGTTAGCATCAGAGAAACTCATAGAGAAAACTGAGTAGGAGAGAATGGTGGAAGAGAGGACAAAGAGAAACTGAGAAATCTGAACAACAACTCCAGGCAGAAAAGAGGAGGGGTAAAAGAGAGAGGAGAGAAGAAGTGACTGTGACAAGATCTCTGTAACCTGGAGTGTTTGCGGGAGGCAGAGGGGAGAGGAACTTCTCATGAAGGTTATCTGGAGCTCTTGACAAAGTGAGAATTGGCACTCTGGGTTCAAGGGGAAAAACGTTTCGTCAGGCTTGTGAGTGAAGCTTCCACTCAGGGAAAGTAATAACAGGAGGAGAAGCAGCCTATAATGCCCCAGTTACACAATTTCAGAAGTGCAAAAATGGAAGGAGACCAGGGGGGAGAGGGACAGGGAGTGGGAAGAGAAGACCAGGAAGGGTGGGAAAAGGAGAACCTTCAAGAACAAGACAAGTGGATGCAGAAAGTCATCACCACCTGCAGTGCTGTGCTCTTCTTTCTCTCTATATATACTTTCCATATAAAAGTTGCTACCTTCTCCAACAAGACTAACACCAGACATCCCTGTGTAGTGGCACATGGGATGTGAACTAGCAAAGAAGAGTGTGATAATGCCTTGAGGGGAATAAAGGTGGCAACTGAGTTGTTCTCTGGTCCTCGTCACATAAATGTTTGAAGACCTGGACTAGTACAGCTGTAGTATTCAGAGTAAGCACTAATTTTATGGAGTACTTTTATGCATCCTAAATACTTCAGGTAGCTTTGGCCCCTGGTAAATAGAACCCGTGTTCACTTGCACCAGTCCTTCAGGGGTCCACTACCCTCCTCAGGGCTCTCCAGCACCAGTGTCCTCCAACCACACTGCCAGGGTCCTCCTGGTACCGGTCTTTTAATTTGAAAATTTCTCCACCACTTTCTGCAACTTTGCAGGTTCACAAGTTCTGGCAAGTAAAACCAGCCCTAACGGGTGCCTTAATATGGACCATTACTTCACAGTTTTATAAAAAAAAAAAATCTCTAAAAAGTGTACATAGCCCCATGGCATCATTGAAGACTGTTTGCAACTTTAGGCATGAATCCTGAAAACAGTATATTGAGTGAGCCAGAAGAAAATGCATAGCTTCAGCTTTCACACTTAGGACTATGACAAACCTTTGGGTGAGAATCTGGTAGAAGTAGAATGAAGTAATGCAGATCCCTGTTTTATCTGTACCTTTAACATCTGAGAGCAGTAAAAAGACAGAAAGGAGGTATAATAGCTCATTTTTTTTCTGGAAATGTTCTAGAAATGGTCTGAAACGGGCATTCCACAGAGTAGGCAGGGACAGAATCAAGGCAGGAGTGGTCAAAAAAATTATCCTCATGGTTTACCATAATAGCGTGCATACAGGGCTGGGAAAGCAAAATGCCATGTGGCTAAAGGGCACGATAAAATATAATTATACGACGACAATAATATCAGTAGCACTATCTACACAATACTCACTGAATTTCAAAAAATTCCAGAGAAAGGTTAAGTCACAGGTTCAAAGCAGGCATGGGAAGTGTGAGTGGAAACTGAAATACTTTGGTGAAGTAATGATGTCTAAGCATGAATGTGAGCTTGTGTTCTTACCAAGGCTGGGCCAGAGTTCAGTGTTAATAGGATTTATTATGTCCCTTGAGGGACACATATTGGGGAAAAAAAAGAAAAGTAAGGCTGGAAAACTGGGTAATGTGGCCGCAGAAAAGCATCTTTAGCAGCTGCACTGCACCAGCTGTACCAGATATCAACTAAAAAGGAAAGTCAAGTAAAGTAAGAAATAGTGTGGGAATGGAAGGGTTGAGAAGTGCTGCACATCCTCCTCCTAAACGGGTGTCAGGGAGTGCACAGCCCCAGGGCAACCTATTGCGCAAGAAACTCATCGAACTAAACTTCCACTTTTCAGGCTGCTTCCCTGGATGCAGAAATATATCTGTAATCCACTGCCTTGTGCCTGCAGTCTAGGTATTGAATTTGAAATGCCCACAAAATTTAAAGTAAACTGAATTTTCTCTTGCTTCCCAGAGAGTCAAACTGCTGCTTTTGACTCTATATAAAATTCATTAGCCTGTTTGACTATTGCTAAATTTTGGGCAAAGCACTAATGCTGGGAAGGTAGTGTATCACTCCGATAATCTCACTAGAGTACAGTCTGATTCACCAACAGTTCGTAGTTTAACGCATTCACTGGTAAACATTTTGAAGTGATAATGTTGCTCTGGGGGAAAAAAAAATGGCAAAACCAAAAAAAAAGCAATAAATAAAGCAAGCCAGGAACAAAAACTCTTCACCTGGGTTTCCCTGGAAGGTTAGAAAACCAAATGTATTAATCACTCATGCAAAAATGTAAGATCTGAAGCAACCACAAAGATGGGACTCTTTTTAGTGGCTGAGAACTGCAGATCTGCTTAAGCTTGTAGGAGATACCTGGTGTTTGTAACTCAGTACCAGGAGAGCCCTGGCAACCAGGGGAACTATTTTCCAAGCTGGCACTGCTGCAGTGTCAGTGAAGGGCTCTAGCTGCACGTAGAGACAAACTGGGCAATGAGCACTGCCCGGCACTAGCACACAACCTGAACTGTACAATCTGCCTGTCCCCACACTCCTGCACGTGGCCTTGAAAGGAAAGAGGGACAGGGACAAAATTGCTCTGGTACCTACACGGAGTGCCTACTCATGAGGGGGGTAAACAAAGTGAATGTCCAAACTGCAACAGCTTCCTTCTTTTTCTCTTTTTTTTCTTTTTTTCTTTTTTATTTCTTTCTCCTTTCCCTTTCCTTCTTTTTTTCCCCTTCCTTTTCTAACAGAAACAAAATGGGAGAAGTAGGAAGGGTTGCCTGGCAGGCAGGTTTATATACGCTTCTGCAGCTCCAGCCCAGGGCTATCAAGTGCCACTTCTAAAACAGCCTTTTCCTTGGCTCATGTTTGATTTGCGTCTGTATGTTCACATGCAGCCAGAACTAACCTACGCTCTCTGCAGCTGAGGTTGTTGCTTCTTTTTCTTTACACCACAGAGCAGGGCACCTGATGAGGCTATATTCCTGCATGCAAGCTTAAGTGTATTAACATTTAAAAAAAAAAAATTATCCCACTGTGTGGATATAAATCCTCCGCAGAGAAGTATCAAAACCTCGATGAGAGTAACCACTTTAGGAGATGTTAGTAGAATTTGATCCAAGATCTGTGTTTTTGCTTTGAAGCAGTAGCTGTCCATTAGTTCAGATGGTATTTGTGAATCACTGCCTCAAAAAAAGGGGTCTTTTGGCACATGCTTTAGGCTGATGACAGGCAAAATGAAGTAGATTCTGTCTCAGAAATCTCCAAAAATAATCTTAGGTTTGACATAACACACCATGTCATGAAGTGATATAAGCCACATAAGCACAAAGCAGGCTTTAAATTTAAAGAAGAATAATCCTATTTTCAGATAGGATACTTTCCATCAATTTGGATAACAAATATCTGATGCAGAATATAAGCAGTAGGCTGTTAATGCTGAGATCCCTTAAAACCTTCAGTTCCTGGTAGTCAGTGACTACGGTAGCTTGATTCCTACCTTTTTCTGTCTGGTAGTCACTGAGAATATCCACACATACACAGATCAAGCGTCCACGTATGCACTCAAGATTTCTATCTGGAAATAGAGATCTGGGTGTTTTGTTAGTTTCTTTTTTTTTTTTTTTTTTACTGTCTTTAACCCCTCAGCACCAGTCATCTAGATTTCCTGATGCTGAAGAGTGATGCAAAATGCATTAATGCTTAGCACTGGGAAATCCCAACTCCTGGTGCCAAGAGGTTCATAAATATAGTAATGAAAGCTCTTGACTCAAAGTGAGCACTATTTAACAGAACAAGCATGAACAGCCTTTAGGAGATTTTGCAGCTGGATTTGTTCCACCGTGTCAGGGCTGAACCACCATGATAGTAGTTTTAAAAACCGTGCATGGCTAAAAAAACAGCGTTTAAGGAAGCCAGGCAGCCAAAAATAAAAATAAAATAAATCAAATCAAATCTGTGGAAATGAAAAGTAAATACATCACTGTATCACAAACCAGAAAAATGGACACCAAGAATCTCAAAGTATGAATTCAGTGGCAGATGTCAATGTCTTTGGGAAGTGTCCACCAAGCTTTATTTTGCACATGTTCCTGACCAACTGAAACGAGTACTTTGTGTGGTAATTTACTGGCAAATCAGTATCAATAAATCAGAATCATGTAAGCAGTCATGTTTATTATATCCTTGTTGCTTAATATTCATGATAGTAATTTATTTTTATAGTACAGTTTCACTGTTATCTCCTCCGTTGCTGTAACTTTGAGTCAAGTAAGCTGCACCAGTAGAAGGTCAGGTAACCCTTTGAAGGCTGTAAAAGTTCATTCACTTGGAATTTGCCTGGTTAGTTGTTTTTGAAAATGCTTTAGTGGCTCCTTAAAATATTTATACTATAATTCCTAACCTAACATTATTTATTTAACAATTATCACTGCAAAGTGAGAGCTGCAAAGCCATGTATGGATACTAACTCTATAAATGAAGAATCCAAATTTTCTGGAACTGCACAGTTGAAAATGGTCATGAAATCTGGTCTTAAAGTCTGTGTTTTAACAGCAACTCACACTTTTAAAAAATTTAAGACACACACTTCAGACTTCCTAAGGCATGCATTTAAGACTTCCTAATGTTTTTGCAATGGTGAGAATGAAATTAAAATTAAGATTATTCAGGCTTTTTTTAGGGCATTACAAACTGAAAGAAATTTACTCATTGATTCATTAATTAGATGTTTAGCTGTGCTTTCTCAGTTTGAATGAAATCCATCAAAATTCACACTACAGGCCACTTTTCACTTGAAGGGAAACACGAGGGACTTTATAATCTAAGTAGAAGTCAGAACCAAACATGTAGGATGTGTTAACCAGGTTGGCAGTGATGGAAACAAGAAATTTTGTCTGTAGAACACGCAGTGTACCAAGAGCTGCAAGCTCTACCTGTGACTCCTTGTGAGACACCTCACAAGGGCCCATATCTTTCTCTTAGTGCAGTTGTAAACCATGATTAGGTTTAATGAGAAATAGCACAAATTTGAAGATATAGATGTCAAGATCTTCTGCGTTGCCTATAAATCAGAAGAATAATTCTTGACTTTCTTTGTATTGTTTTCTTTAATATTATTCTGTGCTGCTGATCTCAGACTGAGTTTATGTGGTGGAAACATTCGATATGTAAAACTCTTCTCGTTAAAGACAGTCTGTAACTATACAATAGCTTTATTGGTATGTCCCCTTGTCTTTCATTTAAGGATGAGCTTTTGATGAAGCTGTATTTGTTACTGCACATAATCAATTTTTTCTCATCTAGGAACATATTTTTCATTAGACAGGAGGTGGCGGCCACACAAAAAATTATTGCTGATCAGATGAATGAAGTATAAACCTACCTCATCACAAAGATAACATCTAAAAATGCTTCACGTTTATTTATGGCAAACAAAAATTATGACTAGGCTTCGAGAAATGACAAAGATAAGCAGACATAAAAGACATTTTTATTCTAAGTGTAAACTATCATTAAATGTATTTAGATTTACACCCTATAATTATTATGATTGTAGCAATTAATCAATCAAATGATTAACATGTAGGGTCAGCAGGACACAGTGATCTTATCTTGAAGCTTGAATTAATTAATTATTCCTTACTCTGCATTATTATTTTCTACTTGTACATGTTTTCTTAAAGTGTCCCTATTGGCGAAATATATCTTTTTTCTTTTCTATGATGCATTAAGTCAAGCACGGGAAGTTACTGACATGCATTTACTAATTTGCCATCAGAATTTCAAATTAATTAAAAGATTTTTAAAGTATTGCGTAATTTTTAACTACTTGTTATATTCTAATTAGCCAGGTTCAATTAAATTGTTTTCAATGTAGCAACTTAAGAGCTCTCATCTCTTTGAGTGGAGTCAAATTCAGCGGGTGTGTATTATTGCAGTGATATAATTCTGTGTTCATTATACCAGAAGCCAGCAAAGTCTTTCTGAGCAGTGTATTTGCTTTCTGTCTGTGGCAGTGTGAGGATTTTGCAGTTCCACAGGCAATCCTGCTGTCAGGAGGTCTTGAAATTTAGCTGTTTTAATTGACTTTATGCAAAAGCATCACTTGCAATATCCTCTTCATCGTGCTGAACGTTTCCGCTGTCTCCTTGCAGTAGAATGTGGGTTGCACTGAAGTCAGTAACAAAACTCTTGCTGGCTCCAGAGCCATCTTATCCTTCATGATTTTCCTTCCTTCAGGTGTTAGGAGTTGATTGTCATTCCTCTGGCACCTTCAGTCATGATTTAACCAAGCTCCTTTCTGTCTCCCCTCATCCATTGTTGCTTCTAACACAGCATTCAAGGTTGGGTTTGTTTAGGGTTTTTACTTAGTTTTAGCATTTTTCAGTTCATTATCTTGACCGTTTTCAGTATCTTTCTCATAATAATGGGCTCCAGAATTGGACAGGACACATTGGTCAAGGAGAGGCAATGCTGCTTCCCTCCCAACCACAAGCAGGGATGCCACTGTGATACTGTGCCAGATTTTACTGTGCCATTGCTTTGTCCTGTTTATCAGTTCCATGTCCGTTTGACATTCCTGATTCTTAAGAACTTGGGTTACAGATATTATTTTTTTTTCCTTTTTCTATCTTATGTCCCTGCTCAGTCCCCATGTTTTGCCTGATCTAGTTGAGAGGCATCCCTGCCCATGACAAGGAGGTTGATTTAAATGATCTCTAAGGTCCCTTCCAGCCTAGGCCATTCTATGATGCTATGATTGTGTCTTTTATTCCATAGGTGCTAGTTTAAAGCAAGCCTAGTAAGCCCTGACGGCGTTGAAGAAAGACGAGTGCTCTGTCAGCTAGCATCTGATTCAATGGCTTGTCCCAAAAAACATGCCAACGGCGTGTGCCTGTAAACCCACTTTTCTGTTCCGTTATCACCCACTGACCTGCACTTTAATGAACGAGAATATTCAGTAGACTTTATAGGCATCAGCCTCTCCTCATGTGCTACCTTGTGAACCATGAAATGGCCAATGAGCCTGTAGGCACAACGTGTCTGGGGCTGTTTTACCCACTCAAACCAGGTTGCCACTGTGGATGCAAAAACACACAGGCCTTCCCTTGTTCTGTATTTTAACCATCAGCCTCATACATGTCTTAGGCGTCCTAAGCCAGATTTTCTTTTCTATTTTATTTTTTTTCTCATAATGCAGGGCCAAAACCATCCCCAGCACCACAATCCTCCTCATTTCTCATGTTGGCATTTCCATCCCAGTTCCAAAAGAACATCATGTCTAAGTCTAGAAGAAATGCCATAGCACTCCAGATACCCCATGTTCAGGCAGGAAAGGGACAAGGACCTTTTATTTGCCTCCCAAGAAGCAGCAATGGCCTTTGGGGAAGCCTTCCTAGAGTGCTTGTCTTCCATCTCCTGTCCTGCTGGGCCCTTGCTTCTCCTCTGCCTCCTGCCATCCCCTCCATGCAAACACACACAATGCAGATCTCTTCTCCATATGCGGGTTTTTTTTCCCCTTTTTTCTCAGTCTTTGACACCCTACTGCAGTGAGGCCATGTCCTGACTGGAGCTGTTGGGCTCTACTGTTATCTTTATAATCAAAAAAAAAAAAAAAGGGATGCCAAAAATCCAGCTGCTGGCTCTCTCACTGAGCTCTCAGGGAAGTTCATATCCTAGCCCCTGGGGTTTTTTTTTCTGTTTGTTTTGTTTTGTTTTTAAATGCTGGTGTAGGAGATAGCAGTAATAGTAGTAGGTTTGAGGGTCTTATAAATAGAAAGGGTAGGAGAAGCAGTTATCATCAAGCTTTTGCTTGGAAATGTAAACTTAGCAAAGACTTCCCTGATGAAGTATACATATGGAACTACAAAATGCCACTTTTTATCCATTTGTTTTCCTGACCATAACCACGTTTTCACACTGTCAGCATTTTCATTAGAAGCTCTTTTTGTCAGAGGTTTATAACGAGAATGTAAAGATTTGCTATGGGCTAAATCTCAATCCAAGAGCAAATGTTTATACCAATTCTGAAAACAATCAGCTTGCCCATTTGTAGTTATGCATGTGTTCATCATCTGTTACTGCTTGTCCAATGCTCTGCAACTTCTGGAAGGAAAAAGAGACATCTGGAGGAAAAAAAAATGCTATCCTGCAGATAGTATACTGTATGTTCTCCTGAGTTATTGAATAAGGTACTATATAAACGCAGGCTTTTCAGCTGATACAAATTTATTTATTTTTTTTTGCTTAAGTATGTCAAATGTACTGCAGAGAATATTTTAATGGATGGTTTAGACTCGTCTCTTCTTGTGTGTTACTTACATGGAAGTTGCATTAAAAATTCAGTGGAAATTATTCACCTAATGAACTGAACCACTTTTATGATGCCAGGCACGATGAATTATTTGAAAATGCTTTAGCTTATCTTCAGGACCTGAGGGTTAACAGGGTTTTCCTTTCTGTCACTTCCACTGTGTATCAGTCATTAAGTCCCACAATATTCTGTGGAGGAGTTAAATTTAAGGGATGATTTACCTTCTTTATCCTTCTCTGGCTATATAGATTTGAACAAAAAGGTACATAGTGTGGGCATGTAGGGACATAAATATACACAGGCAATAAACAGAGCCAGCCTCACAAAATTATTTGTGTCTGTAAGTATTACCTGTCCCCAGCACGGCTCAATATAAAGTTTATCTGGATAAAATTCAGAAATAGATAATGACAAGCCAGGAGTTAATTCTAAAGCTGCCTCAATTTTAGCATAGAAGGTGCCTGAGGTTGGTTGCAGAGCACATCAGGAAGCTCTGCAATGCTTTGTATTTACATACAGTACTCACTGTATTTACTTTATAATAGTATTAAAGTGATATTTATAACTCAAGTGCCTTTACAGACCAGCTTAGACATTAACGTTGAGGTGAATGAGCCCTTTACTTGCTGGAAAGCAACGAGTGGTTTGAGATGTCAATGCCGCTGCATTGTGCAGAAAAGGACACCACCACCTAGACCCAGGAGAGAGGCAGAGGCTGGGAAGGAAGCCCAGAGAAAGAAATTTTGTTTATTTACACCCTCAGCAGACTCTATGAGAGCATTTTCTTTGTGGTTCCTCTACTCTTGGTGTGTATTGAACAGCCCTGGGACGGTTCAGGCTGTGGGCTGCGCTCACACTGAAGCTTCAAGAGTCTCTGAGCATCTCATTGAGGGTCGAGGGTCCCACCACAGTTGTTGGGAGCACAAAAACTAAGCACTATAACACCCTCCATGCAGTAAATAATGTAAAACCTGGGCAATTTTCCTTTTTCTTCCAAAACCTTGGTCTATTCAACCCGAAAAAATAATAAAAAAAAAAGTCCTTCGGAGGCTTATCCTTACCCCAGGCTTCCTCCAGCAGAAAGCCCTGCCACTAAGTCAGGCTGCGAGCGGGTTTTTCCCGGCAGAACCCAGCTGTGCCAGCAGCCTGCGATGGCAGAGCCCAGCTGGGGCTGCCGCGCTGCTGCCAGCGTGCACGCCATCGTGAAGTTTACCCAGGAAACCTCAGGGAAAAAAAAAAAAAAAAAAAGACAAAAAAAATGGCGTCCCTCATTAGATTTTCTCAGTAGACCACAGTAAAAATTAATTGAGTCGCCCCATCCGAGGTACGGGTGCATCTCTGACTGCAGTGGGCTGTTGCACCGAAGCGTTTGCACTCATTTCTAAACAGCCATCGTTAAAGCAGTTTGGAAAGTGCCTATAGACCAGCCTGTAAATCCATTGGGGAATGTGTTTTTCCTTTTTTTCTCTTCCTTTGGCAAATAATTCATGAACGGTTATAACTCGTTGACAAATCATTGTGCAAACAATGAAAAGAGTTTTTCAGGATGGTCATGAGCGCACATCTGGTATGAATGTTCTCAGAAATACTTCTCCGCACTGGCATGCACAGCCCTTTTGTCTTTGGGAGAATTCGAGGGAATAAAAAATGCACACCTGAATATTTGTGAACATGCAAGCACATTGGCAGATCTTCGTCGGAAAAAAATCACAATATTCTCAATATTCTTTTTTTTTTGGCTTTATTCACCCAGCTCTGCTTTCATCCAGGAAGCTTTAAGAACCTAATTAATTATGAGTTAATCAACTAAGCTTCACAAAGTCATTGTGAGATTGTTAGCATTAGTATAAATATTTCGCAGCAAGTAAACTGAGGCATGCAGATTAACTCGTGTAAATCAGGTACCAAAGCAAGTGGTGACAGCAGCAGCCCTCTCGTTTCCGCTCCCCGACTCTACAGAGATTTTTTACTCTGTTTTTTACTCTTTCCAAGCTTCACATCTATCTAGCAAGGGTTAAAACAAGTTTTAAAATCCTATATGAACTCTGTGCAAATATGTGTTCTGCCTAAATCTGGGCCACAAAATTAATATACTTGTATATGTTTTCCCCATCTGCTATATTGCTGATGCATCCCGCTTGTGGCCCAGAATGTTTTCGGGAAGAAAGGGCCATCACTATGTTTAGTGCAACAGTTCAACTGGAGTTGGAGACTTACTGGTGCGCTCGGGCTTCTCCACTAAACATAGAAAACAGCTTGGGGTAATTAAGAATTTTTCTTCCAAAATGCCAAACCACTGGGTCTTGATGGGGAAAGGAGGAGTGATTTTTTAGTTTTGGTTTGTAGTCTGTTTTTTTTTTTCCTTGTATATGAGGAATTAAATGACATATTTACCTAAAAACCATAATTTTCACCTTGTACCTTTTTATTCTTGTCAGCTATTATAGAGATTCATAGAATGGCTTAGGCTGGAAAAGATCATTGAGTCCAACCATCTATGTATACATAGAATAGACATAAATTTTCCATTAAAAAAACAAGAACCCTACAGATAAGGCTAAGACCATCTCAAACCAATGTAGGAGTAATTGTAGGGACTGTGACCTGGGAGAGGCAGCTCTTTTCTAGTTTGTGACCCCAGACCCCCTTACCCTGGCTCTGTGCCTGTAATATATTTTCCTGAGTTGGGAGGTAGAGGAGGTGTTCACTTGAAGACAACACGTTGGAAAAATAATGTGGGAAACACTTTGTGCAGAACCTTAGAGGCTTCACTGGGAGCTGTATTGCATGTCTGGAGGCTGTGTAGCCTGTCCAGTGTGTCCCCTGATGCACT
>NW_009695823.1:0-26927 GCF_000703405.1 Apaloderma vittatum | reverse complement strand
ACACTTCAGCTCGTTTTCATCAACACTAATAGAAACAAAGAAGATTCCCTGTTTCTTCAGCTTTTTTTTTTTTCTTGGGGTTTTTTTTCTTCCTCCCCCTCACGGCTCTGAGCTGTAAAGAAGAGAAACACCCACGTCTGTTCTTCCTCACTTGTATGGATCTGAAGACTTTACATCTCCAGCTCAGTTTCACGACCTGGGGTGGATATTTATGTACAAATCACCACGGTATGGATTTGAAGACGCAACACAGTGCAGGACGTTGAGCACCGAGAGCTTAAAAAATAGAAAAATACCTTTAAGTGTTTGCAGAAGGGGTATGGGGGGGATGTGGAAGTGCTGTGCCCCTTAAACCCCGGCGGCAAGGCTGGGCTTGGAGGACACTGTGCTCTGACTCCTTGTTCCCTCTCCCTGTAGGAAGTTGCTGTAAAGTTGGAGTCTCAGAAGGCCAGACATCCCCAGCTGCTGTATGAAAGCAAACTCTACAAGATTCTGCAGGGAGGAGTTGGCATCCCACATATACGGTAGGAATTGCTCGTGTATGCCAGTACAGTGACTTTTCGTTAATGTTAGTGTGAGGCAGGACACCGCCATTATAAAGAGATTTATCTGGGAGGGATTGGGGTGTTGAAAGAAAAATGCTCCGTTCTGAGCTCTACAACTAGTTGGGTATCCAGGCCTGCTGTCTTTAATTGTCTGCACATGCTGTGCTTGGAAAGTGAGATCTGCAGTAGTTCCTGAGCTGTGAGAAATTCTTGTGACGGTCAGAACAAAGTGTGAGACTGTTTCAGTGAGAGCCCGTGTTTCTTGATGAGCTTGGGAGTTTGGAGCCGGTACTGGAAATGGCTGCTTTCTTTTGTTGCCTTTTTTTTTTTTTTTTTTTTTTTTGTTCCAACATGTCTTCCTCCTCCGCTCAGAAAATGGCGGATGGACGTGATTAACCCTCCCCCTTCTCGTGTTGGGACGAGGGACGTGCTCAGGCATGTATCTTTTTCCTTTCATAGTTATGTGCTGGGAGGCTTGAGGCTGCAGAGAACCTCAGCCGGGAGTGAAATGGCAGCTCCTTTCTGTTCCCCGCAACAGATGCGTCACTAGGATTTCCGTAGAGTTAAAGTGCCAAGATTAATCCCTCCCAGTTGCTCATTATGCAGCTTCCTTGCTTCATATTCTGCCTGAAACTTTCTGTAGTGTTTGAGAATTTGCTGACCTGGAAGAAAAAATCACTGGTGTAGCAGACTCCAGGAGGAGTTACTTCTCTTGAGATTATTGAGGGTGTTGTACCGGGTTAGTTCCCAACTATTGCCTCGATGCATTGGGATAGATTAAATGAAACTTCAGTTTTCTCCGGAAAGACTTTGTACAAGAAGTTGTTCTAGTTTTTAAACTTTAAGAATTGCTTTTAAAGTTAGTATTTCCTACGTTTGCACTATGGCAAAAAAGAATTTTGTTCCTTGAGCTGCAGAAACGATTTTGGTTTAGGTATTGGTCAGACTGGATTTCATTTAATCTGTTAACCCTTCCCTGACTTTGCTGTACACGCACCTATATCAGTAGCGGCCTGTACGGCCTATTGTGAGGTCATACTGGTGTCATGTGTGTAGATCATGGATTTGTTTTAACAAAACCTGAACCGAGTCTGCACTTCTGAGATTTATGGCTGCCCTCCTCCCCCTTCCCCTCAAACACAACTGGCTGCGGTCCCGAATGTCCGCTGGAGCCACGCAGCAGAGGAGACAGCGTTGTCCTGGCCATCTGTCCTCATTCACTGCGGCCCCTTTGCAGGAGTAGAATAAACATACCTGACTTAAGCAAATGCTTGCAGCTCATGCAAACAGGTTTAGTCTTTAATTTGGCCCACAGTTTCCTGCTTTTCTTCAAATGGGTGCCCTTATTTCACAACTGAAAGATCAGAAGTTGCATTTTGGAAAGCTGTAATGGTACAGTTGCATGCTAAAACAAGGATAACTGGGAAGGCAGCCAGAGCAAGCAGATATCAGGTGTTTCATTGCAAAACTAGAGAAGCAGGCATTCTTGAACTTTTTTTGAAGAAGTGAAGGAACGTTTGGTGCTGTAACAAGGCTTAAGTTGCAAATTTTTCAAGTTTTCCATGTAGCAGAAATGAATTACTGTTGAAGTTCTTGGATTTGGTTAAAATGCCCTGTGAGGGTGTTTTATTTAAGGCTGAAATACTGGAAGCAATCTTGCATGGCAAGAAACTTGCTTCTAGCTTCAATTACAGCGGTCGTATTTTAAATTTTATTTCCTCTGTACTCGATGTTCTTGTATCTGACTTTGTTTTCTCTGCTTGTGGTTTACAAGTCTCACCACTGCAGGGGAGCTGCAACCTTTCTTGACACACACTTCCTTCCTCCTCCTCCTCCCCACTAATACAGGATTACAGGAACCGAGTGAGAGTTGGCAACTGAGGCAAAACTCAGAACAACCGAAATTGATTCCTAGGCTCACTGTGCTAAAGGTTTGTGATCAATTTGATGGTGTCACTGAGCCTTGAAGTTTTTCTGCTTTCAGGTTCTCACAGTGTTACTTTGTAGCATTTTTCTATACAAGTATCTTTCAGAAAATTTTTGGAAATTTTTAGAAAATTTGTCTTCAAGAGCAGCGTTCGTTGTAAATCCGTTTGTACCAGATGCTGCTTGACGGGTTCTTTGACTGGACTTCTGCTACTAGTTGTCTTCTTGCTCTACAACATCTGGTGATGCTTGAAGGAATCGAAGCTGTGTGCTCAGCCCAGTTCTTCAATAAGCGTTAAAAACGTGATGTCTTCAATAGAAGCAGAATCCGTGGTACTCGGCGGGGAAGGACTTGGCCTACCGAGTGATTTGTATCACTGAGTTGCTGATTATGTCTTTGAATAGGTGATTTGAAAGAGTAAGACCAATGTGAAGTAACTGTGCGTATTGTTTCAGACGTTTCAAGCTTTTCTGACACGTTTTTGGCAGCAGCTAGGCTGGGAGAGTGTGTGACTTTGTACTTAGGTCACTTTGCATCTGTGATTGATGGTACGTGTTCCGCCATTGTGTTATAATGGCACGCTGTCACACCACAGTGAGCTGTGCTTGGCTCAGGGTGTTTAGAAGGATGAATCAATTTGAAGGAAAAATCTTTTGAGGCATTTCTTAAAATGTCTGTAGTGTGACACCTTTAAACAACAAAAACGCAAACAGTGTTTGATAGAAAGTGAATAGATCGTTCTAAACTTTTTTTTGTTGCTGTGCTGTCCAAGCTGGGCTCAGCAGTGGTTTTATCGCAGTGCTTCACATCTGGGAAACAGAGGCCGATAATCTTGCATTCCTTATTTAAGAATGAGGGACTTGTTCTCTATTTTTCATCTACGTAATCTTGGCTGCCTGCATTGCTCGCCAGAAGCTGCGTTATGTGGCTTTGCCTTGCCTGCCTCTGGCACTTGTACTTACACCTGATTTTTTGGGCACCTGTTCTTAAACCTGAATTCTCCACTGTAGATGTGACTGTTAACTTAGTAATGATAAAATAGCACATCTGGAGTGTCATGGAAATTATCTAGAATCAAGCAATTTTTTTTCTTTACCACCTCTGAGGTTAATTTGATGGCCTTTCTGTCTCATTGCAAGAAAGCTAATGAGCAAAATCTCAGTTTTGGAGGTAGGTGTTTCTTAATATTGCTTCTGCGACAGGAACTGTGAGCCTTTGCTTTTGGAAGGTGAACAGGGCCATTGGTTGCGTGCACATAAAATAGCAAAAATTTGGATTAGATTGTCTTTATTCTCTGATTATTCTCAACCGTTTTAGACTTACAAGTCTGTGCCTTTACTGCTTAGTGTTGTTTCCTGGAAGAGTAGCAAAATTTCTGAACTTGTCTCTGGAGTTTCACAAAACCTTATATAAATGCTCCAGGGATTTTTAAGCCGTGGTTTGTTCTTGATGAACAAATTTTGGTTAATTATTACCTTCATTTTTCACAACAGGCTCTTGAACCAAGCTTAACATTCTAACCATCTGATCTGCCTTTAGGACACAATGCAAAGTCTGCAGTATTCTGCTGGGCTTATTCTCATTGTTCTCAGCCATCAGCTGTCCTTTTCTTTTTTCCTCTCTTTTTCAGTGCAAAGCATTTTTAGCTGTAATCTTGTTAACTGGGCACTGATCCTATTAGTTTGGACTATCTGCCTTTATTCCCAAATTCTTGGTCGTGGCTTGGAGGAATGCAGCAGAGCGGGTTTGGTCATTTCGCACGTTTTGTTGTTCACAGTGTAACTCTGTTGAAGCACTCCTTACAAAAGCAGTTGTTTGAATTATCTGTGACAGCCTCTCTTGATTTTTGCCGTTTATGGTGTTTATTGACTACTGTTTGTCCCCTTTATGAAGATCACCTTTAGGTACTCTTTCAGACATACTTTTCAAAGAGAAGTGGACTTCGAATTTTTCTCCTGACAGTATCATGAGGTAACATGTGTTACCGGATTAAAACTGCACACAGCTGTGCTAGAACCAGCTGTGGCTGGTGGTGATGTGTTAGAGGAAGTTTTGCACATAAAAGCAGGAAGAGAGCCTAGTGAGTGTGAAACAGATAATTGTCTTAGTCATTTGTGGGCGAGGCCAAGGAGATACTGTGCAGCATGTGAGGCTAATCAAAGTGATATTTAAGTTTAGTCATCTGTAAACTTATATGCTAAAACTACTGACTTAGCAATTTTATTTTTTTTTTATTGCAGTATTCTCTTGCAAACTGTAAACAAGTAAATCCTTATATTTTGGAACTTTTCAGGGCAGTAAGTTTTTTGCAAAATATCTTGATGTTGAGAAATTCAGTATTGCTATTTAGAAGATTGCATAGTGAAACCTGGGTGGCAAAGCATAATTGTGAAGTTTCTGAGGGAAAAAAAGCCTCTCTAAAAGCGTCTACAACTTTTGTTCTTCTGGGCGCTGACTGCCATGTTGTTGGATAATCTATTAATAACAGACTCTGCCTGTATTTGTATTCATTAAGTAGTGTACATGTAATGGAAAAATGTGGTCAGGTTTGATAATCCTAGGGTTGTTCTCGCAACAGATTTTTTCCTTGAGCACTTCAGATTTGGATTATCTGCAGTTCCCCCTTCCCCCAAAAAAACCCCCAAACCAACACAAAAAAATAACCAAGCCCAAAACTAGTAGTCATATAAAGTCTGAAAAGTTTTATATTTTTTTCATTGATAAGACTGGTACTTCGATTCAGGTCTGCAAATAATGAGAAGGAAGGTTCTAGCAATAGAGCCTCTTGTTAACTTTATATTATTACTTAAAGCTGTACACTAAAGGGCAGAATCACTGTAGTAGATAAAGAGGAAGCCTCTTGTTCTGGTGGCTCAAAGTAAAATTGAAAGTTTTTTAATACCTAAAATATTTCTACAAAGAGAGTATTTTTAAACAAAATCTATTTCCTGTTTTATAATGATATAAACTTCTGTTTTATTTGGTCTTTGCACTTCTTAGAAGCACAGTTTGAAAACAAATGAAGCTATCCTTTTTCGGTTTGGGGGTTTAGGGTTTTCTGGGGTTTTTGTTTGTTTCTGGTTTTGTGGGTTTGGGTTTTTTTTGTTATTGTTCCCTTACCTCACAGTTTTAGTGCAGTGTTGTTCTTGTTTGGAACAGGCAATCAGCAGAGGTACTACTGAAACACTCTTTTCCACAGCAATGTTTCCTGTACCTTCTGCAAATTAATGGTTTCCCTTCTGAACGGAATCTGACTTTTATGACAGAAACTTGACTTTGGTTCTCCTCACTTCCTGCTAGGTGTTTGTGTACCTCACTGAACAGGCAGCAAAACAGCAGCTCGGCTGTGTAGTTGTACATCTGCAACGTAACAGCAGGCAGATGAAATGACCTTATTGCTTAGGAGATGAGTTGTGCTGGCACACTTCACGTGTTCTTATTTCTCTCATAATTGTACAAAAAATGATACAGAATTTTATTTATAGAGTCTGTCTAACTTCATAGCGTAGGGTGTTCATTGCTGCTTCTTTATTTAGTACTTGGGTGGCCTAATTCATACTCACCATGGCAACTAATGTTAGATGACATCTGCTAAATATTCCACTCCAGTATTTTGGTCATGCCATATTGGGTTAAGTTCACTTACATTACTCCTAGCTGGCTAACAGTTAAGAAATGCTTTTGGAGCTTCAGGGGAGATAAACTAGAAATAGAAAATACGTGTTAACTTAGACATAAAGCTTATGATGATAGATTACCTTTCTTATATGTATTGCTTTGGTATCTGTTAGGATTCAAATTAGTGTATTTCCACAGGAAGAATATAGTTTCTAATTTGTCTGAAACTGTTATTTGTCAGGAAATGTCTGTCCTGAGAAGTCTAGAAAGGGACCACTTTGGTCCAAATCCAGTATTCATTTTGGACAACGTGCTGTTCTTTCTGTGAATCAGTCAGGTGCAGTGTTAAAACTTTCTAGGCTGCCATGCCAGTGCTCATGATTCTGTTGTTAGAGGGGGCGAGCTTCTATGCCTGAAGATAAATGCTTGTACCCATAGGCTATTTGCTCTTCCTAGTTTCTTCTCTGTTTTTCTTTTTTGTTTATAACCTTCTCTCTATTACACTTCTCGCGTCTCTGTAGAAAGCAGTTGCTTAACTCCTTATGTAGCTGCCTTGCTGAGCTGTTTGACTACATAATTACGGAGGTCACCACCTTCCCTTTTTTCTTGAAGTCCCTTTTCTGTCCCTGTTCTGATTTGGATTTCCTTTCCTGAATGTTGGTGACAGGGCTTGCACCTCAGTGCCTTGAGCATTGACACCAATTGCTCCACAGTTTTCTGTGCAGAGTATCTGTACTTACTGGTCAGGATTACTTACTATTTTTCAATGATGCCTGCTATTAAAGCTATATGATTATAGGAAGGTCTGTGTTTTCTCTTTAGTCACATTATCTGACTAATGCCTAGTTCAGAGACTTTTGTGTAAATGACTTAGTGCTTGCAGAAACGGAATACGGTTCCAGAGTGTTCATCAGGTCAGTGTCATTTGGTTTTCTGTAGGATGTCTGAATCCTTTGTGTTCATGAGACCTTCCAGACTTGCATATTCACCCTCCTGTGCCTGCTGACTTGTCAAACTTAGTAATAAGGTGGTTTCAGGTAATTCTGCTAGTAAGTTCTTTCTAGCTTGCTTATTCACTGTGCACTTCATGTTTTAATTTCTTTTTTTATCCAGCTTAGTTCTCCTGACAGTCTCCATTTTCATCATGTGAACTCTTCCGCTTGGTGTTTGAAAGCTGAGGTGCTGGGAGACTAATTGTGTAGGACTAGACAGGTTCATGTGCTATGAATTATGAAAATAGCAAAAGTTTTTTATATATAATGTCAAAGAAGTCCAAAAGGCCTTTTCGATTATGTGACTATAAAGGTTTCTGGAAGTCCAAAGAAGTTCTAATTACTCAAGTCTTGTCACAGAAGCATTGTATTTCCTTGCAGTGAGGCACCAGGAGATAGTTGGGTGGTTGGTTGGTTTTGTTTTGGTTTGGGTTTTTTTGGTCTCACAAAACATGACTTTCTGCAGTTCTGTTTGTAATTCCAGGTTGCCAGAACCTCCACTCGAACAGTCAGTGGTCAAATTGACAGACGCCTTTAGTGGAGGATGGGTTACCTGGCAAAGCCGGTGTTGACTGAGGGGAGCTTTTATTAAGCTGAAACAAAACAGTCTTGTTAGAGTTGCTCTGATAGTAGGGACGCTTTCTTGTGACAGGGAGCTGGTGTTCGGGTTTTGTATATAATAAGCTGTAGGCAAAATGATGTGCAGTTGCACTAATGATGGCAGTGCCTTTGCTGCCTTCGTGGTTTCCAAGTGCATGGGATTTGGGGTTTCTTTAGCAGTGATTAGCAGCTGTGCAGTTATTCAGTAATGTAGAGCATCTTGGTCTAATTTTTTTTTTTTCCATATGAATCTTATGAATACTTTCATTCCTTATGTGACCAACTTGTATGGTTTTGATAATTGTGCTAGTTTTGTTGCCTTGTTGTAATTAGTAGTGCCAATATAATGGATGAAATTGCTGGTTATCTCCTAAAGTTCTGTAAGTGGTACAGTAGTCTGAAACTGGCCTCTAATCTCATGGCCTGTGTCCGAGTTCTTTTAGCACTTTGACCTCTCTTTGCTAGTTGACCTACCTCAATTTGACCCTTTCAAAGGAAGATACACTAGATGTGAAGAGACTGTTACAATAATAAAATAAAAAGTTTTCTCAGTTAAAAACAAATGTACCACAAAAAAACTCGAACACCACCAAAAGAAGCTATTAACATTTCCTCAGGTTTTATTTTCCATTGCCATAGTTTAGGAAATACACAGCTGTTGAAGTAGACATAACAGAATTTTTAGAAGGGTTTTAAGTGTGGGTAGACCTGACTGCAGTATTTGCTACTAGGTGCTACATGTGCATCAGTACTTTGCTTGTTCATCTCGAGGTTAGTCAAGGGAATTAATTAAAAAACAACCACACGTATGAGTTCAAGTAGACAGTCACTTGTCATGTGATCAGGCATCAGACCACTGTGTCATGTGACTTAGTTCACTGAAATTCAAGCTGTTAAAAAATTTGAGCTGTGTGCATACACTGGGACAATGGGCCAGGCTGCCAAACCACATGGATTGGAAACTTGTTGGTGTGGTGAGTCTTCCACTTTTGACTTAGACAAGCCACTGAAGTCAAATTAAGGTCATTGTGATCGATCTTTAACTGTGCTTTGACTAAAGATTTGTAAAGGGTGTTTACTGTATTCTAACTGATCTGTAGTAATTTGATCTGCAGCTTTAGACAGATGAGGCAAGACAGAGTGACAAAGCATTTTCATGCATTCAGGAGCTTGGGCACGCCTCACAGCTTGAATATGGACTAGGGTTCCTAACAGCTGTATCAGGTGTTAGGTGTTAGCCACCAGTTCAGGGATAAAACTTAGCTTTGCATAATAATACTGTCCTGTTAATGTTTTGTGTTGTCTTTAAGATGATCATCTACTGCTGGTCTTCAGGACAGCAGATAATAGTAGTTCACTCCAAGTTTCACTTGTGATGCAGTATTAAGACTTCTGGAGATTTCTTTGAGACGCTAGTTTTTGGCTTTTTTTCTTTCAGAATTGTGCTCAGTTTTTTGCCATGTTGTTTTGCACCTCAGCCCAGTAGTGTTAAACTTTGAGTGCCAAAGCGCTCTGTGTTTGTGCACATGCAAAGCATGTGCTTGCATGCCGTCCTCTATTGATTATGGAGCACTTGCCAAGCTCTTACGTGCCATAATATCCAAGGTTTCCTAGGGAGAGCCAAGTCTTCTAACATTTTTACTCAGAGCTGCCAGTAGTAGCAGCTACTTGACTTTGAATGGACATGATGTAGTCTTACTTCTTAATCCCATTTTCCCTGGAAATGTTCCAAGGGAAATGAAAACTTACTTGGAGTGTTAGCAAAGTAAATAAAGCACAAGTTACTCAAATACTGTAGCAGCGTTTCAGTTGCCTGTAGTGAAATGGATTGATGCGATGGTCTCCTCTGAGAAATTTTAAGCAGATGAACATGAAAATGGGATGTTAAGAGGTCTCATCTTATTTCTTTGCCTTGCAGCTTTCCACCAGTGCAAAATGGTCAGGATGAATATTTTCTTGTGCATGTGTAGAAGTAGGCCAAGTGAAGGTTGTGCAATCAACCTGAATTACTGCACTTGCTAAGCAGAGAGATCCCGATAGAGGAACCAAATGCTTCCTTAAATGTAGCTCCCAGGATAGACTTCCTTTTCATCAGCTTCAGTTTTTCTGTGGTGCTGTAACTGAATTTTCATAGCTCAGCTGAAGACTGATCTTTGATCCTTTTCCCTTATACTGCAGTCTCTTGGGCACTGAACCATTACTGTAGTGAACAGTCACATGCAACATCTGAATTGAACTTACATTTCTTGAAGAAAGTTGTGGTTTATGTATATTTTGACTTACTACTTAGAATGCTTTGAGTCAGGTCATGATTCTTCATGCTTCTTCACAACAAACTCAAACTTCATACGACAGAATAGCTATGCAGGTCATTTGATCTTATTTTCGTTACTCTGGATGACCATAATGTTTCAAGTATGACCTAAGGTTTGTTGTTTATAGAGCATTACCAGAACTACTCAGCCATGTGCATAGGTGACTTTGACAGGAACTAAGAGGTAGGCTTACAGGCATAGTCAGTAATTCTGCAACTGAAGCTGGTTTTGTAGTTGGTTAAGACCTTTCTCAACAGCATCTCACTTTGACTCTTCCTACATCCCTGCTTTGCATTTTTAAAATTCTTTTTTCTTGATTGCTCTGGCAGATGAAACTAGCTTCTGATCACTCCTTAAAAGGGCCTAGCTAGGCAGAGCTTTTCAAAATGCGTATGTTTAATGGCTTGGTGTCAGGTTGCAGTGTGAATATTAACCTTTTCATAAATTACAGACTTTACCAAATAATACCATCAGCTCTTCTGATTGAATCACTTGGCAGTTTGGGTGGATTTGTACATCATAGTACAGTCAATTTATATTTTTAGAAGGCAAAAACTGATAAATAGTACTTACGGCATTGGTAGGACTGTTAACGTGTTGGAAGAATACTATTTTGTTGACACTTCATTTGAGTGACTGCTTTCAGAGTACGCATTTTCTGCATCACCTCTTGATGTAGGGAATACGTTAAGATAATCCACAGCTCATATGTAACTTAGCAAATTTATAACAATCGTTAGGAAGTGCATGGTTTCTACAGTGCGATCAGTAATGTTTGGTAGTTCCTGAAACAAATCCAAATATAGAATCTTTTCTCTGTCATTTTGTAAACATTTTACTTTACTACCCTGGCAAAGCTTGGAATCCTGTGAGTACCAAGGAATTGGTTGGCTTTATCAGTGATAACTATTTTCCACACAACTGTGCATTAGTCTCCTGCAGTGATTGCCTAAAGTGGAAATGAAAGGTCTATACAGATCTCTAAGCCTTGGCTACTACTGTGTTTGAAGTGAATCTTGATGTTCAATTTTTGGCTTTTGTTTTTAAATCTACATGCTGTTATTATGGGGTATATTCTCGATGGGTTTTTTCTACACCACCGTTGTTGGAATCTTCAAGACTTCTCCAGAGGAGAGCTGGTCAGTGCCTTATCCGTTCCCTGCTGGTACTGAGCCCTTGCCAGAAGGGCTGGGTGCCTAGCAAAGGCGGAATGCCCTGGTTGTTACTACTGTCTCTGCTGCAACTGGTATTTTGTGGTATTTGTATTTTTAGTTTAGTGACACTTTACCAAATTTCCAATGTCATAAAGGGAAAAACACTGAAGACCCTTTATCTTCTACTTAATGGGAGAGTAGAACTTAATTGTCATTTTTTAAATTTGTATGAGCTAATAAAGAGGAGGTGTATGAGCTAACTGTGTGAGCTGCTTTGGTCTGCTGTAGAAAAGGCAAAGCTGAAGACAATGCCTAACGTACTAACAGATGGTTTTGTGGTGTTAAGTAATGCAGGAAGCTACTATGGGATTCAGACTTTGTACACATACCTCATTATGTTGATGTGTAATGGCTTCTGCTTCAATTACATTTAGATTTTGGTGTTTCGGTTGCTGCTGAAGTGTAGAAGTATGTCCTCTTAAGGGAAAGCTGAACATGTGCACACACACTTGCCGACTTGTATATTCTGTTTTGTCCTCAGACTTCATTCCAGGAAAAATAAGACACTACTAGCCTTAGGTTTTTATTTAGCTTTCAAGATTGAACATCAGTGCAGCCAAGAGGGCTGATGGTATCCTGGGCTGTATGAGGATTCCTGCTAACACTGAGTTATTTTCTTTGTTGCAGGTGGTATGGTCAAGAAAAGGACTATAATGTTCTAGTTATGGATCTTCTCGGTCCCAGTCTCGAAGACCTATTCAACTTCTGTTCTCGCAGGTTTACGATGAAAACAGTACTTATGTTAGCAGACCAGGTATGTACAAATCCTACTGTGAGGAAGTTAAAAACCCTCAAATATTCAATGTGGTGTGGTTCTCTTCAAGTGGGTTAAATACGTGTTAGGCAGCATTGTATAGAGCTGAGTGAACACTTGACCTGTGGAGCCGTGAACTTGTGGTGGCTTCTCTGTGCTCTAGAACACAAAATGACCATAGGCCTGTAGTGGAAGGGCAGCACAGATACCAACCCCTTGGTGCTGCACATTCAACAGATGCAACTTTATTAGAGTATTGACACTAATACGTGTGGGTTTACTGCCGATAGCAGCCCTAAGGGTAAAGGGGTTGTTAGGTCTGAAGTAACTGGTTATGGTTGATGTGACTCGATGGAAGCCCGTTACGTGTTGGCCAGCTGCTGTGACAGGTGGGCAACATGGAGGTCAGTGGCTCTGTTCTTACTGAGTGTCGCTCTGCACTCACAGCTCCCTGTAACTATGTACCAGACATGAGCTAAGAAATACTGGTTTGGTTGTTGTGGGTGCTTAAAGACATTTCTTAAAGTTGGTAGTGGAGATGCTGCTCTACCTCAAACTTAAGGCCTCTAAAATTGAGCTCTTCTAAGACTTTTTCTAGCAAATTTTTTTTTTTTGGTCAGCTTGGTCATGAGAGTACATTTGAAGTGGCCAGCCATACTTATGACTTGATGTTTAATAAATAGTTAGATTGTGCTGTCTTCAAATACTTGAAACGCAGTAAGAGTTTCTTGAGATAAATTTTCAACGATAGTTTAAATTTCATCTAATATTACGTAATTATGTTAGTACCAAGTTGTCACTTAGCCAGATGCTTGCAGAATCCCAGGCTCTTGGCCAGGGGAGCTCATGGCATTTGTAAGGAGACAAGGTCAGATGTCCCTATCCTCAGCTGCATTTAGTGGTGCACTCGCTTTAGAGCGCCGTGTGCGTGCTCAGGAAGTCTGGCTGTTCGAGCATCTCCAGGGAATCCGTATGGCTGCTGTGCTCTGTTCCTTTGGACGATGAGCACTAATTAGTCGTCACCTGGAAAACATAGATGAGAGGTTTGATAGCAGTGCATGGGACTGGCTTTTGGGGCATAGTCCAGTAGAACAGCTGTCAAGGGTGCGATGTTACAACAATTCAGCTCAGTAAAGACTGTGTGAAGAGTGTTTTAGCAGCTGGAGAGCTGTGCCGCCTAAACGCGTGTGCTGTGATCTCATGCACAGGAAATGGCGTGAGGGTGTGATGATACAGATGTACCAGAGTTTGTGTTGTCTTTGCTTACTGTTGTTTCTGGATCACAGTAGCCTAGATATGACAGTAGGGGCCACAATCAAGTTGTTACTTGCTCTGTGAAAACTGTTACATGAAAAAGTGATGCTTGATGATGAATGAATAACCAGATGAATGAATAACTGGGACGGGGGGAGGGAGTGAGCTTTAAAAGTGTCTTGTGGTAGGTCTAGATGACCTTTGAAGTAAGAAGAAGAAATTACTCTTTAATGGCACACTGTAGTTAGAACATGAACTTGAATGTCTGGGAAACAGTTTCAGGTTATTTAATATTCTATTTCCTGGCCAAGATGATGGAATCTTAACATATAAGATAGATGTACTTGAACAGCATAAAAAAAAAGACTTGGTGTTCACTAGGGACTTAAGTTGCAGAGGAGGTTAGCACTGAAAATTCATGCTTTTCTTGAAGCTTTAAGTTATTTATATTGCTCTCATTGAAATCTTACCTGTTTTGTTGTTACTGTTTTTCTTACAGATGATCAGTAGAATTGAATATGTGCACACAAAGAATTTTATACACAGAGACATTAAACCAGATAACTTCCTAATGGGTATTGGGCGTCACTGTAATAAGGTTAGTCTAATGCTCTTTATTTAAAAGATCCAAAGATAATGACTATGTTACTTGATTCAAGCTGCACAGCCTTTTTAAAACTCATTGCTAAAACTGATGTTTTGGATGCTAAACTGTGGTTCTTTGAGAACTTGGGTTTCTCAGTGTCCACTTCTGAAGGTAGTGGCATACACGTGTGGGTCTGTGACCCACCCTGTGAGATGCACTTGATTGCAAGATGATTTCTAGGCTTGCAACAAAGCTATAAACTAATCCTAGAGAATGCTTAGCTACTTTACTCAATAATGGAGTTTCATTATTGAGATGACTGTTGTAATAGCATTTTTTTTTTTTTCCTCAATGATAGTCAAATCTTATCTTTGGCTTTGGGACTGACTTCCTGGGATGAAAAGAGTCTGTGCCAACGTGGGAGTTCCTGACCTACCAGTCGTCAGGGCATTAAATCTTGCAGGGACAGACTGGTGAAAAGAACTCTTCAGACACCAGAATTGTGGATATAACTAATAGCCAACATGTAGATCAATTGTCTTTATAAATAAATAATGCAAATATGCTTTTAATGTAATAATAGAAAAAATACTAAGTTTTAGAGCACCTGGATATGTTGTTTGAAAACTGCTTTCAATTTACTTTGTGGGGGGAAAGAAAAACAGGGCAGGGGGGTGGGCTGAGGTTGTTGTACTTGTTTGGGTGGATAAATGTAGTCAGAAGTGCATGTTTCCTGATGAAAACCTTATATAGAAGAAAACTTTTTTTTTTTTTAGTTCTCTTGAGTGAAATATACTTAATCCTGCAATTTGTGTGTCGAGCTCGGGCAGACAGGCAGCATTGGCAATGCATTAAGCATGCTACTTAATAGAAATTAACTTCAGGAAAATATATGTGATTAAGCTGTTTATTGGAAGCAAGATTCCCACCTATCTTCTCTCTATGCCAAGAATGTCTCATCTCTTTAGGCACTACTAGTATTTAAAATGTTTACCTTTGTTTGCCTGTATGAATGCCAACTTCAGGGCCATGAACATTAGAAGGGGAAAGCTTGATTAACATAACAGCTCTTGTCTGAAGAGGTGCAGTGCACTAAAGGTTTAGATACAACCATTGTTGGAAAAGCTTGTAAGTCCAGCTGAAAGGCAGTCTTTATGTAATCCTGTTGCTGTTAAACTTTGCTTGTTCCCAAGTTTCATACTTTCACTCTGTAGAGCTCTGTTTTTCTCTGATGTGTTGAGCAGTTAGACTCCTTAATTTTCTGGCATGACGTAGAGTATAACTTGAAAACTTGAATTTTTTTTATTTATTTTTTTTTTCCCTCCCCTAGTTTTAGTTCCTGATTTCCAATTGTTCTTTTTGGGCCATTTTTCTGTACTTTTGCACAGTCATGCTAGGTTGGCATTGCTGCACTCTGTTTCATCTTGATGTGGATTAATGGCCTAGAAATTGCTGCTGTGCTTACTTTAGTTGAGGAACACGTTAGATTTGCATCAGCTGAAATGAAAATCAAAATTGCCTGTAAACCATTCTTTTTTTAAATTTTTCCCATTAGTAGACTAGTTAGGGAGCCACACAGTGATATGGTGGTAAACACTGTGGGCATGGGCTTCGTTACTGTCACAGGTTTTTGGAGATTAGGAAGGTAGTTCTTGACCAAATCAAATTGATAGATTTACGTGTGCAAAATGAGGAATGGGTTGTGTCAGTTGGAAAACAAGTGCTTTATGTAGGGAATACTTGCCACCGTACAGTATTTATTTCTTTTTGTAACTGAGTGTAGCTTGAGGGGTTTTGGAGGTGACTATACACAGTTTAAAGAAAATCAGCCACCAAGACTAGAATAAAATAGCATGGTAATCTTGTTCCAGTAGCTTCCTGTCAGTTATATTTTTTAAAAAAAAAAACAGTTGATTTTTTCAAATTTTAATTTGGCAATCGGGAGAAATTTTGCTCCCACTTTAAAAGATAAATTTTTAGCTCTGCTAGAAATAAGCCCTGCATGCTTATGAAAGTAAACTTTAAGGTGACTAAATGCCTTCTACCTCTTCCTTACTGAAGATTTACTTTTTCTAAATGTCTTTTGGGGGAAGGGCAGTTTGTGGAACCAAAGGATGCTTTTGTAAGCAAAACATCAATTTCCTTTTTTTAATAGAGCCAAATGTCACCATTGCTATCCCTGGTCAAGGCAGTGCCATTTTGGAGTGGCTCGCAGTTGAAATTTACCTTGTCACATCTTTCAAATTTTCTCCTCGGAAAAAAAAAATAATTAAAATAATTAAAAAAAAGTAGTTTTTTTGAAAAGTACAGTGCTTGATGGAAGAAGGATGGCATTTGGCTACCCTGTTCTTTCTCGAACGCCTCGGTGTTGCCTGTCTGCGCCGGCCATTGTTGCAATGTAAGCAATACTGTTTGATGCACTGCCACCCTCTATTGTTTGTTCAGTGTTTAGAATCTCCAGTGGGGAAGAGGAAAAGAAGCATGACTGTTAGTACTTCTCAGGACCCATCTTTCTCAGGATTAAACCAGGTCTGAACTGTCTCCTATTCCAACCTCAACCCCAAATTCATGTGCTTTATTTTTGTTTTGGTTTTTTGTTTTGTTTTGTTTTTTCTTCTGGAGAATGTAGACCTTGCAAAAGCACCTCTTATGTTGGCATTATTCAGACATACTTGGCAAACATGTAACATTACTAAGATGTTTCCCTGTGGCGCTTGTTTAAATTGTGGAATTATTTCTAAAGGTATTAAAAAGGGCTAAATGTATGTGCTTGATTTCAGATGCAGAAGCGGGTTTTGGTTCTGTCCTTTAAAACTCAAAGGCAGTCTGTTAAATGCGGTGAAAGACAGATGTGCCACCGAAGTGAAAGAGCAGGGCTTCTGCGTAGGGCTGCCTGCCTGCCTTCCCGTAGGGTTCCTGCAGTGTCTTTGAATTCACGTGGAGAAGTTCTGTTATCGCTTCAGCCAGGCTCCCTCCCTTGCAGTTTTTGTTCAAAATCTTTCCAGACATGTAATAAGGACTCCCATATTTTCATCCATTGTGCTCATAGAACGAAATTACTTCAGCAAGCTGTGTCTTGGAGAAGCATGAGCTTATCTTACAGTGTTAAATGTAGTGCTTACGACTCTCTAGGAGAAGATGAATTGGAGAGAAATGAAGACATATGCCAGTTCGTAGCAGGACAGCTGGAAACTGCTGAATATGAATCATAGCTTAGGAGTTTGGCCATAGAATCAGTCCGTAGCTTTCCACAATGATGGTCTTCATGTATTAAATCCTCAGCAGATAGCTGCTGTATGTGAGCTGACAGGCTTCTGTTGTCTGCTTCTGCAACTTCCTTATCAGTTGAGGCAGAGACTTTGATCTACTTTGCTAGTTGCTCTTGGCAAAAATCTTGCCCTACTTCTCCAGTTTGCTGCTGATCGTGCAACAAACAAAATTAAGGTGGTATGAGGTTATCTGTGGGAATACATCTGTGTTCCTGCTGGCTGACATTGGCACAGTCTGTGCTCATCCAAAACAGGCTGCATCTTCCAACTTAACTCTTTACGAGATGGACTTCCTTATTTGCCTTTCACCTGCCTGGAAAGGGAAATAAACAATCGAGTCTAAGCTAGAAAACAGAGTAATCGGTGCCTTAGAGTAACATCTACTTAACTGACTAGTGGAAAAACAGGTCTGTGTTGCTGAATTGATATTTTTTTTTTTTTTTTTAAGAGGTACTATATATACCTCTTTAGAGAAGGTAGAATTACCTTGCACAGGTCTGATATTGAGAGCATGTAGCAGCTGTGAAACAGGCAGGCATCGTTTACTTTTACAACTCTTTTGAAGACAGTATTACCATGTCTGTGATAAACAGGGCTAGACAACAGCTATTTATATATTAGAGACACACCCCCAGTGTTAACGTTTTGATTTGTGAACTGTGACTTTGTACCTTCATACCATTAATAAACAGCAAGATCTACAGGCTTACAGAAAGCATGTGAGGACTTTGAATTGTTTGAAGTGTTAGCAACTAATTGTGCAGAGAAAATAATGACTGATGTGTGTGATGTTTGGTTTTCCCTCTTTCTCAAGACAGTATTTTGCTTAAACTACTGGGCCAAGGCCCTGCAAAAGTAGCTGCTGCAAGCTGTGCGTCAGAGACAGTCATCAGATCAGAAAGCTTTAATCAGAAAAGAAGGGATTGCGTTTGAGCTCAGGCTTTGCTTCTAGGAAAGTTGCTTTTGCAGTATAGTAATAGCATAGAAGCTTTATACTATCTGCTTTAGGAGTTTAGTATCAAAATCGCTAATTTCCTGGTAGCTGGCAGACCTGTTCATGCTCACTAAGTGAGTAACTACCCCTAGTGGTAGCTGTGGCGAGTGCAACAAAGACAAGACCTCTGCTTTCTTCAACTGACTAGTGGAGTTGATTCAAAAACTTGATTTTGCATCCTCTTGCTCAAAGCATTCTGGCCTTTCAGGGCAACTTTCACTAGAACAAGTGTAGAACTGCTGTACTTTGTTACACATAAATCACAGCAAGACTTCAACTCCAGGTTTCCTCCTCAGGCATTAGTAGTTTAAGAGGTGTTAGCTTTGGTTTTTCCTGTCTAGACTACTATAGTTAGAAAATCTTCTTCAACGAGAATTATAAAGCACCTACTGTGCAGTTCAGAGTCTTTATCTTTCAGTATCTTTGATACTTCCATGTTGAGTGTCACTTTGTAATTCACAGGACTTGCAGTGTGCCAGAGGGACCTTTCGTTTCAGTCGTGGATGGGGACATACATGCGTGTCAATCTCCAGTACTTGTTTGCATCTAAAGCTGCATCTTCTGTTTTGGAATCACCTTTAAGGTGATACTGGATAGGTTTTTACTGATAATTTATTGAACCTCATGTTTTCTTTCCATCATCTCCTTCCTCCACCAAAGCTACTTTTGCAGTATTCACGAATCCGTAGGAGTTGTAGTCCCTGATACTACAGCATTAATCCAACGTTGCAATTGCCCGATGATTTGTAGCTGGAAGACTGATCACTAGAATTTGAACTGTTCCTTACATACTTTTGCCTCAGCTTTTTTTTGCATAGTTCTGAAATCTTGTTGCAAGGAGATACAGTCTCTATTAACCTTTGTAGATAGGCTGGCTGTTAGCGCACTGATTAGCACGCACTCAGTTGTTGCTAAGTATCAAATCATTGGGCAGGATCGGTTATTAGAAACCTAAATTGGATTCCCTGTACTAGGTTCCAGCTTCCTGGCTGCATTAATACCGTCAGCAAGTGTGTCATGCTATGATAGTGTTCCGGTAGACTTGAAATGAGCATATGATTGAAAGCAAGATGTCTTGTTTACTGTTGAAGGTTTTGGCCTTATGCTCTGCAGAATGGCCAGTGTTCTTTGAGGCATAGAGAAGAATAGAGGATGAGCGTCATTTGCTTTAAGCTGCTGAGCTGCCACTAACTATCTGTGTGTGTAAACAGCTGTAGTGTGAGTGGGGTTTTGTGAAGTGTGCTTCCGCACGGATTTTTCCTTCCTGAGTTGTGCACTGTAGTTACCAAGCTAATGTGATACGAAGTACAAGAGTAACATAAAATAGTTGTAGAACTAAGCTACAGATGGTGAGTAGCACAATCTAATCTACTCCACTGGATTGAGAAAAAGCTTGAACTAATTCACTGTTAAGTTTTTGAACTGGCTAGTTAAAGCTAGTTGTGACTCTGCACTGTTACTTTGCTTCCTTTTAACTGTAGGCTGTTACTTTGTGTGGATGTCTTAAAGCATAGCTAATGCCTAGTGAAAGGTTGGGGATTCCTTACACTGTATAGGAATATAATCTATTTTCATTTTTCTTTAAGTTATTCCTTATTGACTTTGGTTTGGCCAAAAAGTACCGGGACAACAGGACAAGACAACACATACCTTACAGAGAAGACAAAAATCTCACTGGCACAGCTCGATATGCCAGTATCAATGCACATCTTGGCATTGAGCAGAGGTGAGTTCAAGGAGGTTGCTGCTGTGCTTGTGTAGGCTGGATGGAAGATGATCATATTTGTAAGCTTCTGAAGTGTCTGAACTAATTTTGTGTGAATAATTGTATGTATCCCTTTGCAAGTGCTTTTCTCTATGGCTGCCTGTGCAAGGGTAGGGGAAAAAGCATCCAAGCACCTAATTTGCTTCTTTAAGAGAGTCAAAAGCCTTGCAGGCATGAGGTGGATGCTCTGCATACTGTTTTCTTTTTATTTTTTTAAGTTTAAGCTGTGCTTTCATGTGACTGTCAGAGGACCTTCAAATAAAATAGTGCACTTTTCTGATTGTGTTGGTACATGTTGATGCCACTGCTGACTGGCTTGAGATGCAATTCTTTAGCCAGAAAGCTAAAAGCTGATGTCTGTGCCCCATTTCCTGTGTCCTCTTCCTTCAAGGTAGTAAATTGTTATTGATTCTTGCTTGCAGGCAAGAGGTAAAAAGATCTTCTCCTTCACACTGAATTTTGGCTTGTGGTATACACAGCCATAGCTGTGGCTCTGTATGTATGTGTATTTATATGTCTGGACTTTGCTTAATCAACACATTTTTATCATCTGGACCAAAAGCATATTGCCACTGCAGTATCCTAGCAGTGGTCCAGCAGAGATACGCTTCCAACTAGTCTACGGCGCTATGTTAGGTCATCTCATGAGATATAAAGAGATGCCTCTCTTCCATGCCTGTATGCACAGATACTGTAATGGGTGAGGGTAATAGCGTGGCTTTACACGTGATGCTGAGGTCACTTAGTCATAATTAAAACTTGCATGAATGTGCCTCCAACCTTCAATTTAGTCAAGGATGGGAATGACAGAATTTCTAGCGGTCTACTTCAGCAGAACGTGTAACTTACAAATGTAACTTAGAAGTATTTGCTTCATGTTTCCTCTCTGCTTTAATTTCCTTAAGGTTCCTTAAGTGCATTTTATTTTCTGCCACTGTCATTATTTAAGCCTACTTGATGTGGGTCAAATGGGGTAAATGACAAGTGTCACTCAAGCTGTTCTTGTAAGGGAGTAGCTGTGCTAGCACCTTACAGTCAAGGGAGGGGACTGCAGAGGACTGTTGCTTTTGAGTGTGGTTGGGAGATCTTTTATCATCTCTGCTGATACTGGGAATTCTAATATGATTAGAAATACAGCTTGGTGCCTGTTAAAGGCTGTTAAACTGTCTAGATCAAGCCAACAGTGAGGTAAACAAATAATCCTGTAATAAAGAGAAACCAATCCTGAACTTTATGGCAGAATATTTCAACTGTTAGTACTGTACAGAGCATGTTTTCCTGTATATAATGACAGCTTTTCTCTAGGAGCTGGTTGCAGTGTTATCCATTTCTTATTTAGTAATGGAAAATGTTGTCCTGTTCTCCAAATACTGAAAGTCACTGTTACCAGTGCATGATCAAACATAGTATCTGTTACAGATTTACAGAACTAAATTGTTTCTTACTACAAAATCATGAACTTAAACATTAAAGCAATAAACTGGATGGGGGATGGAAACTATTAATCTCTTTTGCTTATGAATTTACCACTGCCTTCTCAGAAAATGTAATTTTTTTGTCATGGCCCCATACTGGTTCACTGAATCCTGTTGATGATTAAAATCTGCAATTCTAATAGAGTTAGTGGGTTTTGCAGGCCGGAGTTTGTGTCCTTAGTATTATTTTTCATTCCTCTGTCTTTGGCTGTGGTTTCATGTTACAGCTGAGATGACCTCAGAGCTAGTTGCTGTTGAGAGGAGTGAACCACTCTTCTCTTCCCTGACCCCCGGGCACAGCTGATACTTCTTTGGCTTTGTGGTGAAATGATTTAGGAAGCCAAGCTGATTTTTTTTTTTCTGGGGTGGTTCTCTCAACTGGTTGCTCAAAGGGTCAGAGAGCTGGAACATGAGTTCAAGGAGTGGCAGGTAGGGCATCCTGCTGATTGTTAGTGCTTATATTGGGTTAGTTGTAACATAAAGCAACACCTAAAACTTCCTTCCTTTCATACCAGGATCTGGAAGTTCTAGGTTCTTCCAAGCTGTTTTCACTTAAAGGGAACTCTTTTACCCTCACCCGTATGTGTAATTCCATTTGCAGCACCACTCTTGGTCTTTTGCTCCCTTGTTGGAGTATTACGTGTATAGTCTCTCCTGATACCATTTAAATGTGGTTTGTGGGTTTGTGGGGGTTTTTTTGAGATCTACCTGGGTGGCACAGGAGCCAGCAATACCTGTCAGGTTCTTTTGATGAGGAGAAAAAATAAGTTATTTTTCTGCCTCCTCTTAAATAGATGTCAACTGCAGAGGGGCAGTCAGAGGAAAAAAATCTGATTCTACCACAGCTGGGAAGAGGCAGCTTTGCCAAAGGAAAAAAGTCATGGAGTGGTTTTTTTTTTCACTTCAGTGATCTATACTAGCCTTAGTCTCATGAAAGCTGTGTAGCAAAGCATGGTGGTGTTCATGTGGCTGAAGTGTGAATCTGGAGCATGTGCAGCCCAGGGAACATTTGAAGACTTTTAGAGAGTTTGCGTGCAAATTCTCAGGGAAGTCTGTGGATGGACAACTTCAGAGTTCTCCAGCGGCCTTGAAACAGACTTCTTGTGGGAAGAAAGCAGAGGCATCTCTCAGATTGATGTGTGCACCTCTGTGAATGGTGCTTGTCTTCTAAAAATCACAGAGCTCGTTCAGTTTTTGACGGAAGTGAAGAAAGGAAGGAGTTATGCCCTTTTGGAGCCAGACGTTCAGTGTTGGTGCCAGACTGAGGCAAGGTTCAAGAAAAAAAGTCCTTAAAGAAGTTAACACTATTGTCATGTATCTGTCTTAAAATGCATTCCTGGTTCCTACAAGTAGAACTTTAGTTTCTATCCAAGCTAATTAATTAAATGTTTCATTTCTTATTTTCCAAAGTATTCATGTTTCCCAAATTATTCTAATGTAACTGCAGATGGAAACTTACCACACACAATACCTACTGCCTGTTCTTTGCTTGAAAAATGAGCAGAATCTGCTTCCTGCTTGTGAAGGCTTGTTACATGCCAGTGAAATCCTCAACACCTACAATTCTTAGCTGTATTGGAAAGAGACCTTCTTTTGCACCAAAGCATAGGTTTTATTCCTAATTTCAATTTATTTTTTGAATGCTTGCACTGTTTGGAATGAAGTAAACAGTTAAATTTGTGATTCACTGTGTTCTCCTCTTTCTCCAGTCGTCGGGATGACATGGAGTCTCTAGGCTATGTATTGATGTACTTTAACAGAACCAGTCTGCCTTGGCAAGGATTAAAGGTACGTTATGTTGCTTTTCCCCCCCACTTCCTTATTTTTTTATTATTTTATGTTTGGATATTGTACTTGGGCCTGCTGGTCTGGATAGGGGGTTGTGTATGAGACTTAGTTTTAGTTAAGCAAAGCGGCTCTTCCCAAGGCATGATATTTATAGAATGTAGAAGAAAGGTTCTTTCTGCTTTTCATGCAGCAGGAAAAATGTGTATTGTTTGACCATCTTAACATTTATGCTAAACAATAGCTTACATAATCTTTTGTAAATTATTGTCCTATTTCAGGTTGAGGACTTTTTTGGGAAGTAAAAAATAATATTGTTAGTGCCTTTCTGAATTGCTGTAGAGACCATTGAAATAACCCCTTGCCTAGCAAGTTGAGCTTTGGTGCTATCTTCAGCCTGGTTTATGGCACAACTGAATAATTATTAGCTATGTCAGGCCTGCTTCAAGTGTTTTCATGTGTGGTAGGCAAGTACAAGCATGGCAGATAGTTATGTAGACATATGTAGACATATATTCAGTGATTTATGTTTTTTTATTTCATGTCTTAATTTTCTTCCTCCATATGCGAGTTGTGTAACTCAAATGGTGTTGCAGCTGCAAGTTTTTAGAAAAGGCAAGCAGCTTGTGAAACACTAGAACTCTTCAGCTGCAGATGAATGTAATGGCTGCTTACTGGAACATGCAGGCAGCCCTTGAATGGGGTACTGAGTAGGAATTAATAGAACTTTGGCACATGTAAATGCAAGTCTGGTCTGTTTAATGGACAAAAGCAGCAGCTAGAACTACACGAGCTGTGCCATGTGATGGAAGCATTAGACTGCGACAAATTGTATTAAACTGTGTCCAAATCTTAATACCAGATTGACCTTCATTCTCTTTGCAATAAGTGTGTGGGACTTGGAGATTTCACGTAAAACACTTACGGTTGGCCAGAGGATTTTTGTCATTTTTGCTACTGTCCTTGTTAATCTCATGTTGCACAATATCTCTTATATTGTGACCTACATGTTCCACAGGCTGCAACAAAGAAGCAAAAGTATGAAAAGATTAGTGAAAAGAAAATGTCCACTCCTGTTGAGGTTTTGTGTAAGGTAAGAGTTTCCAAATGATGTCATTCTGTGAAATCCAAGGGTTTTTTTCTTGTTGGTTTGTTGGTTGTGTTTTATTTAAACTAGAGCCAATATATTAGGTAGTATCACATGGTATTTGCTGCTGAATAATACTTCCCTGGCAGTCACCAGTGCCTTGTTTGGCCACCCAGCAAGACTGTGAATGTGTGTAACAGGGCGGGCATTTGCTGCTGTTTCTTGGCATAATTCATGCCAGAATCATTCCGGTTCTTGGTGACTGTTGGCTGTCATGTCTCTTAAGTGAGACATGTTCGTTTCTTCACCTTCTACAGTGAAACTTTTACATGTGCCCTCTTGGATCAATAAAACCAAGGCAGAGCTGTGCAGCTTGCCCATATGCTTGCTTCTTCCTCTTCAGTAGTGTTCGTATTGTCTTCTCTACCTCACAGGAATTAGGTGTCGAGTGATTTTTTTTTTTATTTTTTTTTTTTACCCCAAGCCAGATTGCAGAATGATGATTTTCCAGCGCTATCCTTTGGGTCTTAAGATTTCTTTTGAACTGTGGCAGCCACATGCTTCTTAATGAAGGTCCTTGAGAACACATGATAGCTTTTGCACATCAAACAGCAGCACCAGGGATTGCGCTTTCTAGTCGTGCACATTTATATATGCTTAGAGTCTGACAGCATCTTCCAAAGCGCTGAACTGTTACACCCTGTGTTTTCTTTCTTGTAACACAGCACTGTGCTGTATTACTTACTTATAAGTGAGCTTTAATGTAGCATTAAATGGACAAAGATGTAAAGCAAGGAATATTTGACATTTTCATGGTTTAAGTCTTCATACTTTAATAGTGGTAACTTACTTTGCCTCTAGTATGCTCAAGTAGGTTATCACGGAAACATGAGTAGAATTTTCTAAGAGACAGTTCTTATTTCAGAGACCTAGTTAATAAGGACTAGTTTTAATTAGGATGAATGAAGTGCTTAAAATATGTTATATGTTGAAAGTTTTGGTAGCAGAGAACTTGTGATTACAGAATATGCATCAGGTAACAATTCTGGGGAAAGAATGTGTACCTGGTAACTTGTTCAACAAATCCACTTTCTGAAATACAGAATAAATGAATAACTAGAGGCAAAGTGGAATTTACACTTACAAATCTTCAGCTGGTTTTTCTGTGCCATTATAGACAGAAATACAGCTTTTTGCCTTATCGAGATGTTAGAGGCTTTTTTGCTGCAAGCCAGGGCTTGATTAACACTGTTGATTTACAGGGATTCCCTGCAGAATTTGCCATGTATCTGAACTACTGTCGTGGCCTGCGCTTTGAAGAGGCACCAGATTACATGTATCTGAGGCAATTATTCCGTATTCTTTTCAGGTCAGTCTCAAAGTGGAAAAATACAGAAATTTTGTGAGTGCCTTACCAGTTGGTAACTGCTCTGTGGGACTTGTACTGCGGAAAGGTGTTCCCTATGTGTGTGGTGTAGGGAGTTTTTGTGGGACTTCAATTTCAGAGTTTGAAAAGCTGTTTCAAGGACCTAAAAAATACTGTTCAATGTTAAACATGGAGGAAAATATTATCTTGTTGCATGATCTCACTAATGCTAGAGGATTGAGCCTGTCCTTCAGGTTCTGTTGCAAGTAGCTTAAGAAGTTGACCTCTCAGTAGAAGTGTTTAAAGTTTTATGTTTGGGGATTGGTGATGGGACTAGCAGTCGTGCCCAGGAGATGGATTGCAATGATGCTGTTTCATTAAGCTTGCTAGACAAACCAAAAATATAAACTCAGCCTTGTGGAGCGAACAGCATCTGTCAAAAGAACAACTGGTGCTGCTCTCTCAAGAGTCTCCCTCAAGGTTTCTGGAATCTGAAGCAATTTTTATTCAATGATCTACAATACTGCAGTCTCTTCTTAAAATCATATTTAAAAAAAAATAACCAAAAAAACGCTGAGGAACTGTAGTGCAGACAAATGGGTAAGTTGAGTTGTGAGGAAATTCTGCTTCTACAAATGCAGACTTGTGTGAACGGTGAAGAAAACCCTGCTTGATAGTATCTGGGCTTGCTGCAAGAATCCCTTTAAGTTAGTACTGCTTAGCATTTATGTGCCATTTGTGGTCTCCAGAGCAACTTACAGAAAGAGTTAACCTCTAGTTCTGGTTTTTCAGCAAAGGATGGGTTTGGGCAATAGGAAAGATACAATGTATTACAGTAAAATATTTCCCTCTCTTCTAGGACCTTGAACCACCAATATGACTACACATTTGACTGGACAATGTTAAAGCAGAAAGCAGCACAGCAGGCAGCCTCTTCCAGTGGGCAGGGGCAGCAGGCCCAAACCCCCACAGGCAAGCAAACTGACAAATCCAAGAGTAACATGAAAGGTTAGTAGCCAAGAACCAAGTGACGTTACAGGAAAAAAATTACACTAATTTGGACAATGTTGGCAATTTAAGTGTTAGATCAAGGAGGTGGTTTAAAAAAATACATTTGGCTGTTAATTAAAAAAATAACCAAAAACAAAACCAAAAACAAAAGACGTCCTTGGAGAATTTGACTACTAACTTTATACCAAAATGTCCTTGTTCTTCATATCATTTTCTTCTGGGGATGTTGGGTCATTTTAACCACTGCATCTTTTGCTCCCGCATTAACCACTTTCCAAAAACAAGAAACTGACTTGGTGTTGGGAATGTGACATTTTTATTTTTATTTATATATATATACACATATATATTTATATATATATATAAATAT